>NC_041226.1:30095713-30212578 GCF_002837175.3 Physeter macrocephalus | reverse complement strand
CATACAAATAACCCAAAGAAAGTTTAGTATTAGTTGTTTTTGTTTGTTTTTTTGTACTGCAGGTTCTTATTAGTCATCAATTTTATCCACATCAGTGTATACATGTCAATCCCAATCACCCAATTCAGCACACCACCATACCCACCTCACCTCATATAGTTTTTTTTCTTAACTTCCCCACCTGTTTTGTAAGGTGTAAACTTTTCCCACTAGATTTTATACACATGTGTTAGCCCACTTTCAGCCTTTAGAAATTTGTCAAACACATTAACTGGCTTCTTCTTACCTGTTTGTAGGGAGGCTTCCATTTTCTTCCCAGCCAAGGATGAGCCAGTGTTCATGCCTTCTCTTGCCTTGGATTTGTTACCGAAAGCTCGGCCTCTCTGTACACCAGTGCCAAATCAAATCCTGGAGACAGAATTTTGGGTGAAGTAGAAAAGGATAGCTTTATTGCTTTGCCAGGCAAAGGGGAACACACCAGGCTTCTGCCTCAAAAAACTATGTGTCCTAACCCCAGAGGATTTGATGAATGGTTTTATAAGAGTCATTCAAACAGTGGGGTTTCTGACAAGATTAGGGTGTGAGCAGTGCTTGCACTCCCTTAATCTCAGCTGTTTGTCTCCTAATCTTGATGAGCTTCTCTGGTCACTTAACCTTACCTCTGGCGGTTTCTTGGCTGCTCCTCCCTTGATTAGCACCTGTTCATATCACCCTTTGAACTCAGAGAATGTCATGGAGGCTGGAGTCTTGCCTAAAAGAAATGGGGGACAGAAGGGCTTCTGTTCCCAGGATCCCCAGATGTTTCATATTTCCTTAGATTTCAAGGTAGTTTGTTGTCTCCTGAACACCCTAGTGAACTCAAGAAAAATAATGATTTTTTAAATTATCACACTTATTCTTAGGCTGGTAGAAAAATCTCTTTACAGCTTTCTATTTCCTGGAGTGAAGCCAGAAGTCTCTTTCCCTAAATATTTTAATATGCTTTCTAGTTTATAAAGCCTAAGATTAAACATCATCTTTATCCTCTCAAATATTACAGGGACCTAAATATATTGGCTTCTGATATTTACATTTGCTCATGAGAAGTCTGTTTTATTTTTATCTTTTTTAGCTGTTTCCTTTTAAAATTTCTACTTTCTTTGGTGTTCTACTGTTTTACTATGATGTTAGGTTTCAGTTTTGATTGTTATGCTGTATACATGGAATCAACTGTGGGGTTTTAATCTATATGTTTCATTAAATCACAATTTATTATTATTTTTTGGACAGTTGACTAGATGTTTTCTAGTGTTCTTTCAATGCTGTGGATACATTTTTAGGTTCAAAATTCCAGGTTACTAGCTTTATATACATAAAGGGGGACTATAAAAAGTTTCATGTTTTTATTAATCCAAAAGCCAAAGGTTCTATCCCTCTTGGACATCAACAATTCCAACTTGCAGCTCTGAGGGCTATTTGTGATTTTAGCTAAAAATTATTACTGCTTTACAATTAATATTTTTACTTCAGTTTTTGATTTGGGAGAATTCAGGTTTGTTTTAGCCAACTGTATATTAAAAGTTATTTAACCTTAATTTTGTATTTTTCTCTGATTTTTAAAACAGGAGAGAATGTTGGCCTTTTCAGTTAAGTAAATTTTCCAAACAGTAATCCTTTTTGATAAATTATTAATTTATGCAATTATGACTTTGGTTTCTACTTTCCCAGAAGTTACCTTTGAGAATATATGTGTTTGTGTTTTCTATATTTTTACATGTTTGGTCCTTAATAGTAGTTTTTTAGTTGTACATATTTATTTCATCTTTCAATTTTTTTCCAGAAAATTTGTGGCTTTTACTATTTTTGCTTTGAGTTTTTATTGGAGATGTAAGTATAGAAAGTTTGGAGTTATCTTTAGTTACCCAAAAGAAATGTGTTTTTTTTAGGGATTTAGTTATAATAATGCAATTTATTAAGATAATGGGCCCTGCTTTTGGAGTTCCTGGATTGAATTCTTGTCTCACAACTTTGTGCTGTATGATGGTTTGCTTAGCCCTATTATGCCTCAGTTTGGGGGTATTAACTTTGAATTAATTTTTATTGCTGCCATAACAAATTATCACAAATTTAGTGACTTAACCAACACAAATATATTACCTTATACTTCTTTAGGTCAGAAGTTGGACAAGAATATAGTTGGCTAAAATTAAGGTACTGGTAGGGCTGCCTTCCTTTCTGGAGGCTTTGTGAACATTCATTTACTTGTCCATTTGGTTTATTGGAAGAATTCAGTTCCTTGCAGTTGTAGGACTGAGGTCCCCTCTTTCTTACTGGTTGTAAATTCAAGGCTATCCCCAGTTTGTAGATGCACCTACATTTCTTCGTTCATGACTCTCTTCTTCCATCTTCAAAGCCAGCAAGGGCAAGTCTCTTCCTTCTATTGCCATATCACTTTGATTATTCTTCCATCTTTTTCTGACAGCAGCCAAGAAAGGTTTCTGATTTTAAGGATTCATGTGATTAGATGATAACCACCCTGACAATCTAGGATAATCTCACCATTTCAAGATCTGTACCAATAATTACATCTTCAAAGCTCCTTTGCCATGTAAGGCAAGTTAGTCCAGGTTCCAGGAATTAAGATGTGAATATCTTTAGAGTACCACTGTTCTGCCTACTACAATCACTTTGCATGCTGATTCTCAGTTTTTAAAATTATTTTTTCAGAAACTTATGTTAGGTACATATTCGGTCTTCAGTTCTCTCTCCCAGTTCCTTAAGCTCATTTTCATATTCTTTAATTCTATATCTTTTGGCAACACTCCTGCCACCCCAAAGTGCTCTCAGAGTCCTGAAGAACTTGGCATATGGTCTTCACCAACTCACCAACCCCTGCACAGAAACTATCATAATATTCTTCACTTAAATGGTCCATTTTTATTCCAAAGGATTCACCTCAAGCACCACCTCATCCAAAGGGTCTTCAAACATGCTGATATATGTGTCATGGTCACATGTATTGTACCTTGTTTAATTAATTTGTTGTCTATAATTACTTAGCCATCCTAGTGTAATGTAAGTTTTGAAAGCCAGAACCACTGTCCTAAACATCTCATGTTTACAAGCATATCAACACCATTACAGGCACACCATTACAGGCACTGAATGACAGCTTGATAATTGAATGAACGAATGCATTGGACAAATCAAAATAAATCATCACACTCAATGAATTTAATGGGATTCTAAAGTAAAAATAATGATAATTAAAATATGGCCAAAGTATTCTTAGCTTAGGTTGATTTTTAGCTCCTGTGTTCCAAAGTTTGGACCTTTTCAAAAAAAGCATCTGTTATATGACATGATGATTTTACTTAATAAACGAGTTTTCAGGAAATAATCTGATGAATTTTCATTAGTACCCAATAGAACTCTAAAGTCATATTAAATGTGATTGTAAATTCTGTTGTTGTTGTTGTTGTTGTTGTTTTAATAAACCTTCAGTAACAAATTAGGGAATAAACCATAAAAAGAGAGCTTCAAAATTAAGAGAATCATGGAAAAGTTAAATTTTTAGTTAGGAAAAAAAACATATTGGGTTATTTATAAATATATGTTAAATACATCACTAATACTCATCTTTCATTTATAAATTCACACCTTTCAATATGATAACCATATAAATGACAACTGCATTTAGACAGTACTTTGGACTAGATATTCTTTCATTCTATCATCACTCTGCCAGTATATAGCTGAATGGTTGAATCAAGGTACATAGTCTAAGTTACCTCATCCATACATTAAGAGGTTCCTCCTAGTTAACAGCTATATTCTCTGTAATAGTAGAATTCTTTAATTTCTGCAAGGAGTAATTTTTTTAATATGTCATATTTTATTCAAATGTCACTTTGATGTATTAAATGAGGAACAAGAGTATGATTCATCTTTAAAGTAATATGTCAAACCATGACATTTCTAATGAATAAAAAAGAAACACTGTTCTGTCTTATATCCTGTTAGTTGAAATTATATATGACTATATAAATAATAAGGATAAATATATATATATAATTTATCTACACCATATGTTTATATCCAAATTATTAAAACATCCCAATTTTATGAAATTACAGCTAGCAAAAAAATATAAAACATGGTGATAATTCACTTTAGGAGATACAGACATTCTTTAAACCTCGAAATTTAGCCTGCATTTAAATGTTTTATAAAAAAGTCAAAATTAGGAAATTTGTCTAACCATTAATTAAGGAAATTTTAATTTGCAGACATGCTTACTGCTCTTTTTAATATTGCACAAGCACATTTCTATTATGTATTATTTTCAGTAACTAAAGTTATCATTTTCTATAATAATCTATGTTTACTTGATTTTAATTTTTAAGAGTTACTTTGAATGACTTTATTTTTTAATATGAGCTTTTATGGGATGATTTGAAACTTATATTTAGTAATCCTTCATTATGAACTTTCTCACAGAAGTATTAACTCTTTCTTGATATGACATTCTATTTGTTTCTTTCTATTCTAGAAATTCTGAAAACTCTGGGCCTTATCTACTAAAATAAGGCCAAATCAGCTAAGCCCTGAGTTATCTTACTTACCATTTGAAATATTTCATTTGAAATAAGTCTAAACTGGATTAATTTAATTCAGTGTGTGTTTCTCTCCATGGAGGTGATTTTAAATCAAATCCTGCAAGAAAATATGCTATTATGGATAGGAAATATGAAGTCTCAAGAGGGTCTTTCATTCTATTTCTAGTATGTAATAAAAGCAAATTCATGTAGATTTACAGGGCTTGAAAATGATATCTTTCTAAGTAAACTTGAGTGCTAATATGCAGGTCAAAATGATTGCCTTAGTGATTGTCTTCTTAAACCAAAGCTGCCTCATACTGTATTCCACATATATTTCATATATATTATTTATTCCAATAAAATTCCATATTTAGGAAGAAATAGCACATACCTGCATTAGACCTGCTACAGAAATATCACAGTTGTTCTTTTTTTTTTTGATAAATCAACTATACTTAAAGAAAAAAAAAAAAAGAGAAACGAACTCCTACAGTTTTTCTCAATTATTTGATGTTTCGTGGAAAGAAGATGTCTAAGGAACTAGTATCTACCTTTGTGTTGTTAGGTTCCTATGGCTGTTATTCCCTATCAGTATCTCTATTCCTATACTAGATAATCACTCCTAACTAAGTTATCTTCTTCAAACATCAGAAATTAAGGTATTCACACGTATGTAGTGCTTTAAATGGGATATTTTGAAGCTTCTATTTTTATTGAAAAAGTGTAAGTAGAAGAGTGCTGAAGATACTTCTATTTCATTTTTAGAAATAACTGATATCTTAGAAATATGTTATTTATTTCTGTCCTCCAAATTTGCCACTGGCCATGATCCTACCTCTTACCTTAATCTTTGGGACATCTCTCCCATAATTTCTCTACAGTTTTTTTAAATTTTCAATTTGGAAAGGTTTTTCTCCTTTTTATACAGGGCAAGAATTATACCAAATATTTGAAAAAAGACAAATGAGGCAGAGTTCATCTCTTTTCTTCCAAAAGTAATAGACACTAAGGTCGGAAATGGTGCAAACGCTAAATAGGAAAAAATCTCACTACACTGAACTCTGCAGGGCACTTTGCATTATTTTAGAGTTCTTAAAAATATTACATAAGTGTCCAGCAATGTGTTGATTTCAACTGATATATTTATTGCACTGGATTAAATAAAGTATTCAGGTTTGGATTTTGTTTGCATTGAAAGAGATGACTTCAGTGACAGTTTTTTCTTTAATGGTGTTTGCTCTTGGTAAAGGTTTTAAGTGGATTAAGGTAGTTAAAGTTCTTGGTGGAAGTGGTATGACCCTAGACTCTCAAATCAGAATGTCTGGGTTTGAATCCAGGCTTTGAAACAAGAACAATCGCACCTCACTTAGCTTGGTGTGAGGATTAAATTAGTTCAGAAATTAAGCACTTAAGAACGGTGCCTAGCATAGAAGATACTGTTTTTTTGTTGTTAATATTCTTTTTTTAATTAATTAATTAATTTATTTATTTTTGACTGTGGTTGGTCTTCGTTGCTGCGTGCGGGCTTTCTCTAGTTGTGGCAAGTGGGGGCTACTCTTTGTTGTGGTGTGCAGGCTTTTTATACAGGGCAAGAATTATACCAAATATTTGAAAAAAGACAAATGAGGCAGAGTTCATCTCTTTTCTTCCAAAAGTAATAGACACTAAGGTCGGAAATGGTGCAAACGCTAAATAGGAAAAAATCTCACTACACTGAACTCTGCAGGGCACTTTGCATTATTTTAGAGTTCTTAAAAATATTACATAAGTGTCCAGCAATGTGTTGATTTCAACTGATATATTTATTGCACTGGATTAAATAAAGTATTCAGGTTTGGATTTTGTTTGCATTGAAAGAGATGACTTCAGTGACAGTTTTTTCTTTAATGGTGTTTGCTCTTGGTAAAGGTTTTAAGTGGATTAAGGTAGTTAAAGTTCTTGGTGGAAGTGGTATGACCCTAGACTCTCAAATCAGAATGTCTGGGTTTGAATCCAGGCTTTGAAACAAGAACAATCGCACCTCACTTAGCTTGGTGTGAGGATTAAATTAGTTCAGAAATTAAGCACTTAAGAACGGTGCCTAGCATAGAAGATACTGTTTTTTTGTTGTTAATATTCTTTTTTTAATTAATTAATTAATTTATTTATTTTTGACTGTGGTTGGTCTTCGTTGCTGCGTGCGGGCTTTCTCTAGTTGTGGCAAGTGGGGGCTACTCTTTGTTGTGGTGTGCAGGCTTCTCATTGTGGTGGCTTCTCTTGTTGTGGGGCACGGGCTCTAGGTGCATGGGCTTCCGTAGTTGTGGCTCACGGGCTCCAGAGCGCAGGTTCAGTAGTTGTGGTGCACGGGCTTAGTTGCTCCGTGGCATGTGGAATCTTCCCAGACCAGGGTTCAAACCTGTGCCCCCTGCATTGGCAGGTGGATTCTTAACACTACACCACCAGGGAAGTCTATTGTTAATATTCTTAAACATAGCAGTGACATGTTAAAAAATCTCACCACTGTCCTAAAATGTTTATATAAATATATCTAAACACACTACTCAAACTCAGAAATAAAGATTCTGTAACTTATTTTCATAGAACATATAAATGGTGGTAGGTGATACTCCATTTAGTGAGGGGAAGAAAGGAAAGACTGTGGCTTAAACTACAAAAGAGAGGCTGAAAAGAGGGGCTTATAAATATGGAAAGACTGTATAGTGGTGAAGGGCAAGAAAAGCGTGATGATGTGAATTACAAAAGTTAAACTTCCAATTACTGATTTAGAAAAGATGAACACTGTCACAAAGCAATGTTCACTCTTTGTTGTAAGATAATTCTTCATAGAAATTTTATGTTTAAAATTTTCTTCACAGATTTGTATTTTGTCATGTTCTCAATATTCCTGTTTTTTTTTCTTTGAGTAGTTGGTGCAGTCAAAAATAAAGATCAAGATATCAACTATGACGGCAATGCAGAGTAATAATTGCCAAAATATTTACTCTTAAACCAATCATGTTGACTTAAGTATCTCCACTTTAAGAATAAAATACTATTACATGGTAAGAATGAAGGTACATTTTTTCCATAATTGCTTTAAACAATATATTTTCTTAAAATGCTCTTACCTCTCTGAATTGTGCTCAAATTGAAAGTTTCTATAATATTTGACCACTGAGATATTTGAATGTAGAAAGAAGAATTACCCTTTTTTCCCATACTTTAAGGTGGATTAGCTTTAATAAATAAATGAATAAAAACTGTAACATCAAAATCCACTCCATGGAAAGTAATGTCATTAGATCATTATCACAGTTCTTTTTACTGTGCTAAATGAGCTGAACCTTTTTGAACAGAAAAGTCTGTGTTCTTTAATAGGGCAGAACTAGGAAGCTTCAGCCACTGCTTGTTGCCTCTACAGTGAGATGTCTTCACTGTGTTTTTTCGTGTCATTATCAGATACTTGGATTTGCTCTCACTTCAGCATCAGAAGGAGCCAGTTGGAACTAATTTACCTTATCAGTTTTATGGACTTAACTACCTTGTTCAGTATAATGTACCAAAATGGAAACTCCCTCAGTTTTATCTATTCTTTCTATTTGAATTGTGTACAGTATTTGAATTACTTCATTGTTGAGGTTTTTTAAAGCACATGTAATAAGAATATTCTAAAGTTCTACATGAGCAGTTGGCATACGTTTCAACTCCACAATTGTCGAAGAATAAACTCTGGGTGTCTGAAGCATCATGTTTAACTTTTGTCTCCATGATACAAATATAGTAATAGATTTGCCAATTCAACCAAAGGATCATCAAGTTTTGTTTTGTTTTGTTTTGTTTTTTAGTATTTACTTGCTTTGCTAAGTTAGGTAAAATAGAGGAATGCTTTCATTGCCTCTGTAAAATTGTCTTGATTTTAATATAAGACTAAAAATATGTATTAATTATGTTTTCTCTGGAACTGAACAGTCAGTGAACAACCTTAAAGTACATGATCATGCTGAAATGCTTGAAATTACCATACCTTACTATAGAGAACATGTTGTGATCGTACAGTGCACTAAATATATGTTTGAATGCATTGAATTACTTGATTCTCCCATAATCACTGTAAAGCAGTACAGCAAGAATTATCTCCACTGTACAGAAAATTGAGGCTCAGACTTGTGACTTGACTTTACAGTGCATCAGAATAATCTAGAGAATAAAAATAAAAATACAAATGCCTGTCCAATTCTAAGATCAACTGAATGAGAATCTCTGTAGAAAAGTCCTGGGTTTGCACCTTTAAATTATCTCCCTAATCAATTTTCAAGTAAGATTGCCAACCACTCTTTATACTGTGTGGCTTTAGGCTAAGCACTCTGCAATAAAGCGATGGGAACACTAGGGGGGGCAACTGTGAACTTCGTAGTGCATGAGTGAAGGGAATCGCTCTCAACTTTTAGGAAGGATACTTTAATTAGACATCAGCACTTGAGGACGCAGTCGACTCTACTTTCATCCCTGACAGATATACCTTAACAATTGTTCCTTTACTGGGACTTTTGAAAAAGTAGAAAGGGAATGAGGAGGGGAAAGGGTCACTTCTGGGAAGTGACACCAATATCCCCAAATCTCTCACGCGCTCTCTCTCTTTTTTTTTTTTCTTTTTTGGTTTAGTGGAAAAGTATAGAACCTCTGAAACACTTTACTTAAACAATCCAAAACCTGTCACAGTCAGAAAAGAGCGACAAAGAATGACGGTATCCCTGGGCCTGGTAGACCTTAAATACTGACAATGTGAGTGATGGTAGAAACTTCTTCCCCTCCAGCCTTAAGCACACAGTTTCTTTTTATCTCTTATTGGTGTATTCTGTTTTGTTTGGAGACCGAGATCATTTAGGTAATCTCTAAAGAAACTTTGAGAAATAGGATTCAATAGTCTGAGGTAATATTTATTATTTCCAGACTGATTCAAGTCTGGATAAAATTTCAGATTTTTAAAAGAATTGTGTACATTCATTTTGATAAAATATAATATTAAAAATACAAAATACACTAATCTCAGATGTCCTAGAGATGGCATGTCCTTTTTTCCTGCTTACTTATCTAGCCTTTATGTCTTGGAATTATAACTCAAAGCTTTATTGTAAAATATCCATCACCACGTTCCAATGCTTGAGAGATTGCATTTTGTATAAAGATTCCATTTTGGGGGTCTGATTTTGATTTCACATAAATGAGCACAGAGCATTACCTCTGCAATTGGAGATTTACAAGATAGGAGGTAATGCATGCCTGGCTATCTGAATTCAAAATCTAAAACAGCCAGATAATAGCCATCTTAATCACCTCACTTTGGCTCACAGCATATTTTTTTTCTTTTTACACAAAACCTTTATATTTTTCCATCAAAGATTTAAGTGGATATTTGACTATTGTTTTTCAACTATGCCTTAGGCTAGGGAAGATTGTCTTATTTCAGATAGGGAGCAAAAACCTAGATGCATTTGATGCAAGTATGTTCAGAGTCAATGTAGTTAGACTTTACGTTTTCATAAATAATCTGTTTTGACTTAGAGTTCACTATCACAAGATATTTCGCAAACATAAATAAATTTGCAACAATAGAGTTTTGGCATGGAGAGTTTCTCTGAATACATAACATAAAGATTCATGAGTACTGAGTGCATACTTTTCTAAGAAAACACAGAAAGATAATATTATTGCTGTTTCTTAAGTAGTTCATGGAAGAAGCCAGAGACTTGTGATCTCCAGAAATACAGGAATTTTATCTGTTAATTTTTGTACCTTTAGCACATGAGATATAATAAATATTGATGAAAAAGTAATTGATTGAATGATTGTGCTCTTGGGGATATTATATAGTTCATCTCCAAATGAATTTTTATCTATTTTGAAGCATTATGAGTGCTAAATGAGTTAGAATATACCTGGGAACACACCATTCAAAATGTGTTATTATGTATATTATTATGAATATTAGCAGTAGTTCTATTATAGAATAGCAGAGTAAGCTAGTTACTGTTTGAATGCACCTGTACTTTCAAGATGAATCAAAAAAGTATTTTTATACAGAACATTGATCTCAGGAAAATAAGTGTAAATCCCTGATATTTAAAAAAGATAACTAGTTTTCCAAATTCCTAATTATACTTTGTGACATCGATCTGATAAAAAAAAAAACTTTATAAGAATGTGAAATATATTGTTCTATTTCATAGGCAGACAACTTTCAACATGGAATTGAAATCTTACTTCTGACTAGATGTAGGGTATTTTCATCTTTTTTGCATTGCTATTCTGTAGATGGGAAAGAAGGACATTTTGCATTCTGAGAATGTGGAGTACCATCTCCTATTTTACCCTGAGAGACCAAGCTAAACCTACTTCATATTATGGACTATGGATTTTTTCTTATATTTTTTTCATATTGAGAATGAATATCTCAGTGGGCATTTTGAGGTGCATATTATAGAAAAATGTAAAATTATCCATATAAAGGCAAATATTTTGGATACAAGATAACAAATGCATTTAATTTGGATGTACTAAAAATGTTATGTTAATAGCCACAGTTTAACATTTAAATTTAGCCTACTTTTAAGGTGTATCCAAAAGAGTTCACTGAGTGAATGTTTCCCTTGGTGTGGAATGATTCCAGCTGAAAAAAACAGTCAATATAATATGCTAAGTTTCAGTTCTCCCAGACACCTAAGCGGGACTCATGATTGGTTTACAGCAGGGATCCCCAACCCCCAGGCCACAGACCACAACAAGTCCGTGGCCCTTTAGGTACTGGGTCGCACAGCAGGAGGTGAGCGGCAGTCGAGGGAACGAAGTTTTATCTGCATCTCCCCATCCTCCCTATTGCTAGCATTACCAGCTGAAGCACCCCTCACCCCCCACACACATCCGTGGAAAAATTGTCTTCCACGAAACCGGTCCCTGGTGTCAAAAAGATTGGGGACCACTTGTTGAGGGGCAAAAAACAGCCTCCAAGGACTTTCTTTTTTGAACTATGTTTTTTGCTTTTTAAAAAAATTTTTCTTCTGCTTTGCTTTAAATTTGTAATTGCAGGCTAAAGAGTTACTGTTTTATACGGTTTATTTATTTAAGTTTAAGATTTAGGAATCTTGAGAGAGAGATTAGTAAGTCTTACTTATATGGACTATCACAATTACACCTGAGTATAGCCAAAGTTTTTAAGATACAAGAAATCACTGCAAACTCAATGTCAGTTTATGTTAACAGTGTTGAACCTACCCAAATGTGAGGTATCAGAGTTTTTTATTTGCATTAAAATTTTTTGTGTTTATATGTATTCCCTGAACAATTGGATAAACCATCATTATAGAAAAAAGATGGATGCACCCTAGAATCCTTTGCTATAAATTTGAGATAGGAACAAGTTCATTTGTGGCAAGCAATTCCTTAAATCTTAGAATTTATAGGGCCTAAAATCAGCAATGAAAGAGAATTAGAAGTTAGCAAACATAATATTTGGACTATTTTCCAATTAATGAATTAGTTACACAAATACTTACCTCTTGCTTAGTAAGGCTAGACTTCATTCTAGGATATGGTAAAGTAGAGGTATAAATTAGAGGTATACTGAATAAGTGTTTGGACCAAAAGCTAAATGCCCAAAGGATAAAAATCAGTATTTATCTGAAGTTCATACTCATCATCCTAGAGAGATATTTGCACAAATTTGAAATTTTATTTGAAACGTATTTTAAAATAATTAAATCTTTGGTAGAAATATCTAAATTATTGACATTATAGTGCAAGAATAAGAATTACTTATAATGCTAAATGTTAGATTGATCCTTCCTTTACTGTAGATTATTATTATGGTACTGTACATTTTCAATTCTAAATAGATTCACACAATCCTGTGATTTGTACAGGAGCAAGATATTTTTTGATACCTCTGCAAGAAAAAAAACAAGAAAGAACTTTAATTTTTTTTCTTACAAGGCTCATGACTTAAATGGAATTAAATAGCTAAATATGAATTGTAATCTCAGAAGGGGAAAATATGTCAGAGTGGAAAGATCCTGGGCTAACATCCTCCCATGGACACACCGAAACTACAACTGCACTTAGAGTAACTATCTCTGAGAATGTCCTGAGATAGCAAAAAATATTTTCTACAACTAAATATTAAAAGAAAATGCCACATTGAATTGGGTAGGAAGGACGGAGATATGGTCTGGTCAAACCACTTCTGGCCAGACTTTCTCTGAGTAATGATGTGCTGGCAAACACCAGGTTTTGGTTTTTTTGTTGTTGTTGTTTTGTTTTTGTTCTTTGGCTTACCTTCTACCTACCTGACCGAGCACTGATGAGCATCATTTCTGCTTCACCCCATCTAACTAATTAACACCACTTACTACACCTTGGGTTTTTCCGTGGGCCTGCCCTAGTTAGCACATCTCTAAAGCATATTCATACCCTACTACAACTGATAGGCAGCCTCAGCTGGCACCAGGCCACACTAGAGTGGCTCCTGCCACTTGGCATGGAAAAGGCTTTCTATAAGTCTTCAGATGATTGTGTTGGTTGAGGCACTTTGACTAAGAAAGCAAACTCATATATGGAATATGTATGTTTTTCTTCAGATGGAATGGCCAAATATAATTGCCTTGCCACAACATAACGAGGTGGTATTCCCAAGTAATTGTTCTGAAGGCTTAGTGTTGATTTATGCTTCTGGAAAATTGCAGGCACAGCAGTGGCAGTAAGTAGAGAATCTCTGGAGAGGTAGCCCATGCAGTTGGGAATCTGCATAGCCTTCATCTTTGTTACCATAGATTTTTTATTCATGGGACTACACAAAAGCTGAGTTTGCCTAGATATAGATCAAATAATATTCACGTAACCACCTAGTTGTTGAGTGGCAAGGTTTTGATGGGTTATCTCCAGTACAAATTCACTTGAGACACAAAATTTCTAATTATTTGGGTCGATAAATCCATCTAAATAACTTGTACCCAGAACTCTTTGTCACTGAACTTCTAGTTTTACCATCAGAACCCAGAAAAACTTTCCCAGGCACTTGCCATTTCCAGAGAATTAGTGAATATCTCATACTTGAAGTAAACCCTTCATCCATATGGAGTAGATAACTAAGTGTGTTGCTTGTAGTTCTGTTCACCAGGAGGATTACTCTTTGGGAGAAGAGTTGTAATGCACCTGGAATTAATTTCTGGTTCATGTCTCAGTAGGCTGGTATTTCCTCCTTGATGGAATAAGTTCTAAATCTATTACAGTGTTTTTTTTTTTTTTTTTTTTTTTTTGGAGTTTCTGAGGCTCTAGCAATAGCTGGAAAATGTTCTTTCTTCAGAATCTGGATTCCTAGCTCCCAAGATCATGAATTACTGATAACCACTTATTTAGAGATCTGAGTCTCAGCTTTATATAATCAATTTCTCCACACCGCTTAGTACTATTATTCCCAATATCATACCTTTGTACCCTCAAGTATAAGTGTGTTATCTACTTCCATACTTTCTACTTTTGTGTAACCTCAGTGTTTTCTTTTTGTCTGTTCAATCTTCTTAATACTTGTTTAACATGTTTCAAAGTTCTTTCTGTAAATATTTTCTCTGTAGGAAATACTGGTCTGATTTATCTTCTGACAGGAGATGACCAGTAAACTAATTAACTGCAGGAGTAAGCTCAGGAAACAGACACTCAATAAGGAATTTGAAATGGATTTAAATATCTTGCTAATGGGAAATGGGATTCTAGCAATCCTCAGCATGTGGGAACATCACCATTAATCAAATTATCACCTGTGGTTGGCTGTGATTAAGTGCTTATAAGCAAATGCCTTCAGGGAACAAGTTGCTGCTCACTCAACTGTTACGGAAATAATGATAATTACAAGAATTATGAGAAGGGATGGCTTTTTTTAAGTACCCTGGAGTGCTTACATAATGAAAATGACAAGCTCAGGTTTTTAATTTCTCAGCTCAAATCGTGACATGAAACTAGAAACCTCCTCAGGTGACCTTAAAAGCATCTCTTATTTACTATAGGTCCAGGTTAAGGATGATGAAAATTAGATGCAAAATATAATCACATTGTACAATTACGATGTCATTTGAGTTAACAATCTCACAAAAATTATCATGCGAGATTTAGGACATTTTTGTGAAAAAGTGAGCCCTCATATTTGGAATGGGGATATTCTTATGATCTCAGATAAAGATGGAGCAGTGCTTGTACTTTCCCATTTGGTAATACTGAGACCTAAATCTGGCATAAGTCTTGGAGGCAATGAGGGTTGTTGGAGGGGATATGTCTTGTGAAAAAAGAAACTTGCTCCATGACTTTTTTCCTTTGGAAACGATGAAAAAGTTGTTTTTGCTTATTCTGACATTTCAGGATATTCTCAAACTAGTTTAACCAATATTCTCCCTGCAGACCTCTGCTTTCAAATGAGAAAATCTATAAAAACTTTATATGAGGTGCATTTTATAGGGTTGTTAGGCTTATAATCAGATGCTGAGGCTGATTATCAGCATAAGGCTTTTTGTCCCCGCTGGGAAGAAGACTTATTTGAAAGATTTATGAAAAAGCAAAGTGGCACATAGAGTACAGAATTATAAACATGTCCCATGTTACTAAGGTGGTCATTGTTTCATGAGATATGAAAAGACATGACCCATTGCTTGATCATATAAGATGCCTCTTGTACAGAAAAGCCATGTCTCAGAATTATCTATTGAAGAAAGAAAAGGAAAATAATTAATTTTCCAGTTCTCTCTTCTCTGCTATTTCCACTGATTATAATTTGTTTCAGAGAGAGCCAATTCTTCCACACTTACAGATTTCAGTTCCCTTTAGGAAGTTGTTAGGGAAGCCAGATCTGACACATTTTAGCATAGTGCTACATCTAAATATAAAATATATGGGAGGAGCTAAAGTTTCTTGGGTCTGTTTGGATCAACCCCAGGCACAATGTGTATTACGAAAACCATGCAAGAGCTATATCAGTGGAACCTGTAGCAGACTTTCTTGCTAGATGTGGATTCAATAATTCTAGTGAGTGCAATGAGAAAGGTGGTAACCTGTAACTGGGAAGACAGGTAAGGTTGAGAGAATCTATGTAATGCATACAATGCATCTGATAAAAAGATTTATGACTTTTTTATATAAATTGAAATAAATATATTTCTCAAAAAATTGTCACACTCTTATGGCTTATTCAGGAGTATACATTTACCATGACTGTAAGACTGCTGAATGTGTGGTACCAGAGTTATGATATTATTACTAGTATCTACCTAAAAGTAAAATTTTAAATGTGGAATCCACATTTGAGATTACTCTATGAGTTATTAGGGAAAGTCATTGAGTTTGCATATGGCGGGCAAGGTAAATTCTGTTCTACATAAAATTATTTCAATGATAAGTTCTAAAATATTACAAAGTGGTCCAAATTATGTAATTAGGATTTAATCCAATCTGACATATGTATCATTTTATAAGCAATTGTAACCTAACTTCATAAAATTAAAATGCTATCAATAGCAGATTTTTCATGGGATAATTCTGAATAACTAACCTACAAAGTCCACTGAAAAATAATCTACTAGAGATATAATTGCTGTGGTTCCATCACTCAAATAAATACCAGAGAAGCAAATCAAAGCTATATGATAAAATAACTTTGGGTTTGATTTGATAGTATAGTCATAATGACTAGAGAGAAATAATTTGAGTAGTGATTCAATAGCATTATTAACATGTTCTAGATAATGTGGACCTAAGAAGCAGGAAAAAAATCAGAAAAGGACAGAATTCAGGGTTAGTATTCAGTATGTGAATTCTCTAAATTTTCCACTGATCTGTTTCTGATAATGAGTGACTTAGAAAACTTGTAGAGATATTAACAATAAAAGAGTTCACAAGATTGTTATGACAGAAATTTATTCTTTAGAAGGGAAGAGAGAAAAACAAACTGAATTTCTGTGGACTATGGAAATTTTTCAGCAAACCATAAAGTGACCTGTTACTGAGTATAACTTTTAAAATTAAGCTAGTCATACACAGACATAATTCTAATAAATATTTGACTCATTAAAGAATACAGTAGAACCCCAAATTACAATTCTCATTAATCCTATTTCAAAGAAAAAGAGATAGATTTAATAAGTATTTTCAAACAAGCAGGTGTTAAAGTGATCAAATAGGACACCAATCCAAGTTCCAATCAAGATTGTATTCACTGAGATAGTATAAGCAAGAGGCAAAAAGAGGCTCTGGCTCCTCAGTGTTCATTTTTTTCCCATGGAATGGTACCATGTGAGGTCAAGTGGATGCAGTGCAGACAGGGGTAATCACCTCAGGGTCGAGGATCCCTGAATAAAGGGCTTTTATCTCTTTATGGGCCCATGGGCTAAAGGAAAGGAGTGGGGAGAGGCTAGGAAAGGAAAGATACTGAGTCAAAGTAGAGAATAATGCATCAGTGAAACCCTTGTTACCTGGGATAGGAGTGCATATATATGTCTGAAAATGGCTGGTTTGAGGGCAGAAGACTGAGTCCTTGACTGCATCTCTCTCCAAAAACTGCAATGCACTGTCTGTATACTACATCTGATGTGAGGAGGGCAGCTTCTCACCATGAGGTCTGCCAAGTAAATCTCCATACTGCCTAGGTTCAGGCTTGAAATATCACACATAGGTGTGACAGAACTCCTCACTTATGAGTAGCTTACCATACCCTCCTCTTCTAAGGTAAATCCTCAATAATCTTGGTCATAAAGAATAATATTAATCATGTTCCATTTTTGTTCACAATATGTTCCAAAGTACACTTGTGGAGAAATTTTCTTCCAGAATATAAATAAGCTCCCATTATCAAACAGAGGGCACCATGGCATTCATTCCCTGGGATATATTAGGATAGAGCATATAAGAGAAAATTCAGGAGAAAACAAATAATTATTTTATGTCACAATAAAGCTATAAAAGTATCTGCTTGCTTTAATTATAATTGGATATGTTATTCAATGATTTACTGACAACATGATTAACTTGATCTTCTAAATTCACGTTCAAGAGATAAGTGAACTATCTTGACCTGACTGAATAAAAATCTAAGTAAACAAGGAACACTATCTACTGTCTTTAAAGGAGGAAGAGGCTCTAATTCGTGGAGTTAAAGTTAGCAATGCTAATACAAGAGTATTCCTTCCTAAAGGCAAAGTGGTAAGTATCAAACTGGAATTCAAATTCTAATTATTTTTTCAGTCACTTAAATTTCTCTGTTTGAGGGAATGGCTTTTGTTTATTCTTCAATTACTTAGGTCACCTAGATGTTTACTGCTGAAAAAAATATATATGCTGAGAGAAATACATCAAAATGCCTGAGTAAGGATGTCTGAAAATTTACTCATCCATGAAAGCAATGAGAAAAAATGGTAAAAATTAACTTTTTTGGAACTCTGAAAATTAGTAAAATAATACAGACTTTACAGAATTAATTAAGAAAAGTCCCTAAAAAAACAAACAATAGTAACAACAACAGCAGCAACCAAGAACAAACAAACTCAGTACTGGGATGGTTGGTTCTGATGAATAGAATTGACACATTAGATTATTTAAAATATGCACTTTTCAAAAATACATTATGAAAAACAAAAGTAAACACTAACGTGTGACAAATAAACAGAAAAAATGAGCCTACTGAAACTAACACTAAGGAAACTCAGATATTGTACCTACTAGACAAGGACAATAATCAGCTACTATAAATATGTACAAAATGTAAAGAATATTATGTTCACAAAATAAAGAAACAACTGACAATGATTGACTCTTTAAACAGAGAATGACAGTAAAGAGGTCACATTTTTAAAAAGAAAAAAAACAAATTCTTGAGCTAAAAATTGTAATAATAGAATGACAATTTCACTACAGGGACTCAACCTCACATTTAAGCACAAAGAAGAGGGAATTAGCAAAACTGAAGATAGATCAATTGGGATTATGCTTTCTAAGTAACAGAAATAATAAAGAAGGAAAAAAAATGAAGAATTCCCAGACTTGTGGGACACTATCAAGTATTCCCATACACATGGAAATACCAGAGGAGAAGTGAGAGAGAAAGCCTAGGAAATATTTGAAAAATAATGGCAGAAACTCCCCCAAATTGAAAGCTTAATTAACTCCAGGTGGGATAAAATAAAAAAGATCTATGCCTAGATGTGTGATAATCAAACTGTCAAAAGCCAGGGACAAAGAGGGAACCTAGAAAGGACCATGAGAAATATGATGTATTACATAAGAGTGATCTTCAGTAAGATAAATAGCTCATTTCTCATCAGAAACCACAGAGACCATAGGTCAGTAAAATGACATATTCAAAGTGCTGAATGAAAAGATAGTTAACCAAGAATTCTACACCCAGAAAAATACCCCTTCAAGAGTGAAGAAGAAATTCATACCATTCACAGGTAAGGAAAAACTGAGATGTCACTAGTTTACCTGTCCTATAAGTAATACTAAAAGAAAGTCTTCAAGCTTAAAAGAAAGAACTCTAAATAGTAAGTTAGATCGATGAAGAAAGAAAAGGCAATAGGAAATAACTACAGAGGTAAGTATAACAGAATATACAAATGTATTTTTCTTTAGCTGGCTGATTAAAATGACAAGTGAATAAAACAAATATAAACCTGCATTGATGGGCACACAATGTACAAAGAAATAATTTGTATGACAAGAACTATACAAAGGAAGAAGGAGAAAAAGGACCTATATGCAAGCATAGTTTTTGGAGATTATTGAAATTTAATTGGTGTATTAGTTTCCCATTTAGGCTGTAACAAATTACCACAAACTTAGTGACTTAAAACACATACATTACCTTACAGTTAAGTAATTCAGAATTCTCACTGTACTAAAATCAAGATACCAGCAACTTTGCATTCTTTCTCGAGGTTTTAAGAGAAATTTTTTTTTTTTTTTTTTTTTTTTTTTTTTTGCCTTTTCCAATTTCTAGAGTCTCCACATTCCTTGGCCTAAAGTTCCCTTCCATCTTCAAAGCCATCACTAACTAGCTGACTCTTTCTCATGATGCATCACTCTGAAAAAGACATTTCTGCCTTTTTTTTTTTTTTTTTTTTTTTTACATTATGAGGAACTTTTTGATTACATTGAGCCCTACTGGATAATCAAGAATAATATATCTATCTTAAGGTTGGTTGATTAGCAACTTTTATTCCATCAGCAAACTTAAGTTGCCTTTGTCATATAACTTAACATATACACAGGTTGTCGGGATTACAGTACAGACATCAGGGGGTGGCATTATTCTGCCTTTCATAGTTGATATTAATATGAATCTGAATTTTTATAATATAAAGTGTTCATTGCAATTATCAGGGCAACCGCTAAAAAAATAATAATAATATGGCAAAAGAGATGACAAGGGAATTTAAATGGCACAGCAGGAAATAACTACTTAACACAAAAGAAGGCAGTGAGAGGACCAATAAAAACAACAACAAATACATACAGAAAAGAATAGCAAAAAGACAGATGTAAATCCTAACTTTTAAAAATAAATTTATGTGTAATTAGATTAACTACTCCAATTATAAGGCAGAAATTACCAGAATGGATTAAAAATAAAAGAAGAAAAAAATCAAATAATGTGCTGTCAAAAAGAGAAAATCTTTTCTTTCAAAGATATAAATAGACTGAAAGTAAAATAATGGAAAATATATAGATCATTTATTCAGTTCCCTAAAAAGAGCTAGAGTGGCTATTGTAATATCAAACAAAATACACTTTAAGATGAAAACTTTTATTATAAAGAAAGAAGGACAGTTTACAAAGATAAAAGGGTATATTCATGCCCTTTTATCTTTGTAAACATAACAATTTTGGACATAAATGCACCTAACAACAAAGCAACAAAATATTTGGAACAAAAATTAACAAAAATTAAGGGATAGGTAGACACATAACAAATAATAATTGGAAATTTCAGTACCCCACTTTTAATAATGGATAGAAAACTAGATAAAAGATCATCAAGGAAGTAGAAGACTTCAGCAAAAACATAAATTGGTTATACTTAACAGCATCTACTGATCATTACACCAAACAACAGGTGAATGCACACTCTTTTCAAAGGTGTACATGGAACTCTTCCATAATAGAGCATATGTTAGACCGTATAACAAGTCTCAATAAATTTAAAAGAATTGAAATCATTCAAAGTATATTCTTTAACTACAATTGAGGGAAACTAGAAATCAATACCATAAGAATATTTAGGAAACTTGTAAATGTGTGAAAATTAAACACACAATAATCAATGAGTCAAGGAAGAAATAACAGGAAAATTAGAAATTACTTTGAGATTAATACAAATGAAAATGCATCATAGTAAAATTTATGAGATGCCATTCTGCAAGCCTCATTCTCAGGTAGATTTTAAAAAAGAAAGAAAAATAAAAACAAATTAAACAATACTACTACAACAACAACAACAACAACAACAAAATCCTCCCATATCTAACTGATTTATGTGCTGAGATTATTTATTGGTGAATCACTCCTGCTTTCAGTATAGTTTCCTACCACAGTATTTTGAGTGCTCTTGTCTTAACCAATTTTAGCTTCTTGGAATATTAATGCAGAACCAATGGATATGTTTGGTGATATATATGGAAAGAATATATGAAAACCTAAAATATGACCCTGTATATTTATAGTTACTTCTTATCAGAACATAATTATGGGCTTTATAATCAAACATTTGAGTTCTCATGCAGGCAATGTTAAGACTTGTTCTCTTAAAGTGAAATTTATTTGACAATAGTAATTAGATATACAGGTATTTGTGAGGATTACATGAAAAAATGTCTGTGTATAACTGGACTTAAAATAAATAATAAAAACTATTACTTATCAATTTGATTAGTTATTAATTAATAATTATTAATAATCAAAGTTATTACTGTAATCCAAAACTTTGTTTTTCAAGCTTTATATAGAAATATTGGTTCATCTGGCTCAATTTTTTGCCGAAACCTATATATGACTAAACAGTTCTAGAATAAAAGCAAGGATATAGCCAGTATAAATGCTTTCTATTGAGACATGATTATCAGATCCCCAGACAGTGTGAGGAAGGACCAATGCAAATTCCCAGAGAAGAAAAGGAGACGCCACATCTGTGAATGCTTCATCTTCCTATTTTCTGTTATTTTGAAAGCTTTATCTCCTAAGAAACAATTTAATACAAACTATGCTATGGATTTCTTTCAGATTCTGAAGTGTTCTGATCATTTCCCCCAGCTACATAGAGGTAGAATTCCAAACTGATTTATCTGTGGCAATATATGACTCTAATTGAATATTTTAAGATTGTTCTATCTACATTTAGCTCTAGTGGTGAGGGATAAAAATGACAGGTACATAACAAACACCTTAGATTCAAATATTTCCCCAGGTCTTTCCCAGTCTTTTGGAATTTTAAGATGGAATAAAACATAATTGCCTAGGACTAATGTCAACACCCGCTGGCAAAATGGAACAAAACAAAACAAAACAAAAACCTTGGTTTTCAGTTGCTTTACTTAGTAGATAGATTGCATTTTCTTTAATATTTTGACTTTTATTTACATAATTTTATACCTTTATATATCCACAGAACTTATACCAGGTGAGTATAAACTCTAGGCTGTATTATGTCATTAGAATGTATGTAAACTAAGAACTCAGCTTAGATTAATCTTATAAAATTATATGGAACATCTTTAAGTGTAACAGTATCTTACAAAGAGCTAGTAAAATGAAATATTTTAGGAATGGTTGATGTACTAGAAAGCTTTGTAGCAGGACAGAGTTTTTAAATTAATGTCAAGAATGTTCACCAAATGCTTTGTGTTAAATGAGAGGTTACCTGTTTATTATCTTTCTTTCTCTCATGGCTATTATTTTAGTCAGCTGATGGGTGACTGGGCTCATTGTATATTGGAAGTATAGTCATCTTTTGACCTCCCATTTATGGATCTTATTGTATGTATTATAGCCATTTGGTTTCTTAGGAAAAACTCTCCAAAATATTGGCAAAATATCTTAAATTCTTCTACATAATTGTGAATATTAATTTGTATTTTTTGTAATGATAACATGATTTGCTTTAAACATTTTGTTTTAGAAGTTGTGTGGAGAATTTTTAATCATTTCTCCTTGTCCATTAATATAGAATTCAATAGCATAAAAAATTCTCAATACCTTTAATTCTCAATTTATATCATCATCTTTAAACATTATCTTCACAATTTGATTTATTCTCTATTTGACCCTGGTTTTCTTCATGGTTGCTTTTATGTGTAGACGTAGTTAGCTATTAGACTATTCTCACATTCAGTAAAGTAACTAAAATGCATAACTATTTTCCTGAAGAATTTTATTTTAGTGTGATCATGAAAATATAGTTCCCTGTTACAACTTCATTAAGTAAAAGTTATAACTATTAAATATGCTCCATTTGATAAAATAAAGTACAGGATTCTAATCATATGGTTATTTAATTCACTTGTGATTTCACTGGACAAATGGTATTATCTAAGTAATGTCTCCACTGATGTTTATTTTCTTTGTGGGAATAGATAGAAGAAAAAGAAAAGTGTATGATACAGCATTATAGTGACTACTGTTTCAACTACAGCAGTGTGATTTTAAACTTAGGTTCAATTAGACCTAGTTTTACTTGCCTATAAGCCATCACTTCAATTCGTATTATTTGTGTGACTGTTAAAAGGAAGCAATTATTTTCAACCCTATTAATAAATAGCCTCATTTTTGAAAAAGAAAATAGTTCCTGCAATGAAAGCTATTCTAAGATAACTTTAATGCCTTTACATTTACCACTTTTATCCTCAAAAATAGTTTCTCAATAATAAAGATGACTTTAATTGGTAAAGTGTAGAATTCACATTGTGCTTTTATATTGGTTTTCCAATTGGAAACTTCAAAAAACAACTTCAAATATGTCAGGAAGATGATTTCTATTATACACATGTAGAAAATACAATCCGTCTTAATAAAACAAGTACATTTGGGCACTGATAGTAAATGCCTGAACCTGATCTAGTGTCTTGTTTTCATAAATCCTTTGGTATGAACGAATATTTATGCTATGTGATAACTATACATAACAAACTACATTTGAATAATATTTTGATAATAAAAGTATAAATGAGTAGATAAAAATAATAAAAATTAAAATGTTAATTCTAACTATATTAATGGTTAAAAAAACAATAAAATCTTATTCTGTATTTATTATGTATCAGTACTTTGCTATTCCCATTACATTTTTATTTCTTATAGAAACCCTCCACATAAGGTAAGAATATCTCAATTTATAAGGAAAAAACAGCAGTCCTGGCAATTACTTAACCTTCTCAAGATTACAAAATATTCCCATTAATTAGATTAAACAATACAAATAGTCCAACATTAAAGATCACAAACGAGCTTATACCTTCTGACTAGGTGAGCCTCAACTACATTTGGGCAACCATCCAACAATGAAGTGTGACTTGGGAGAGGAGTCGACATCATGAAAGATGATCGTCTTCATTCCAGATCCCTGACACATTTTTTTCCTGATTAAATTTCTGCCACCCATTTCTCTAACCTCTACCCAGTAAAAAAGTTAGACTTTCAGTGAAACAGAATAAGTTAGAAGCCAACTTTAAGTCATCCCCCTCTGTAAAGCAAAAAATAAAGTTTTGTATGTGTGTAGAACTGATTTAGAGTTTATGATAATCCATGTGAACTTTAGAGTGGACTATACCTACAAAATAATGGTCATAACTGTTTCTATATTCTAACAACAGCAATATCATGTGTACTCCTGTGCATTAGAAACATTTAGAAAATGTGTTTATTATCGGGTCAGTGTTTTCCAAATATAACTATACCTACAGTTCTTTATTTTTCCCAAAAATATTTACTCATGTTGCCTTTTTAACTGTAACATTTCATTTATAATTTTGCCTATGGCAAGAGGCTAATCATATAAGATAATTTATATTTGCATAAAATATGTTCAATCTTTAAAACAAAGAACCTATGAACACTAAATAAAAGGTCATATAAATTATTTGTGAAGAATATTTTTATTTAGCACTTTATTTTTATTAGTCTATTACTAATTATTTTAGGATATAGTATTTGGGTCCCTTTTAATTATTATGTCAAGAGAATGTTGTTTTCAGATTTTCAAAACACATGACTCTGCTTGATCTGATAGGCTCCATCAGGTCATTGGAGATACACTTTCTTGTTTCCAGCATTTATAATCATTCCATTGCCAATACGTTTTTAATGTGAAAGTGTATATATATATGTGTGTGTGTGTGTGTGTGTGTGTGTGTGTGTGTGTGTGTATATAGTACTTTAGGGATTGAATAAGATTTATCCATATAATACACTTAGGTTAATGCCTATAACTTGGTAATGGTAAGGACACACTTGACGTTATTGTATTTGTCATTGTTATGCCAACCTCCAGCTCAAATTACTCTGTTTCCCCTGTTAAATAAGTAATTTCAAATACTTGATGTATAATAATTATTTTCAAATCTGGCTATCCATCAGTATCATCTAATTAGCTTTTAACAAGCAAAGAATCCTAGGTTGTCATTCTTGGGGATAGATTAAGATTGTGTTTGATCCCAAAGTGAAACTGAGCAGGACTCTATGGAATCCTCCCAAATACAAAAGCCTTTCCATGTCCCCTGCTTCTTGTTTGTAAGAAAAATGCTTCAGCCTCCTAAACCTTCCTCCAGTTCCAAATAGCAGATTCAAATAGTTACTAATTAGTGGAATAAGGGAATGCAGAAACAAAGGAAAGGCAGTCAAGACACAATACTGAAGTGATAGGGCAGGGTTCCTGGATCCTACTCTAGGGATATACATAAAATCTGATACATACTTCTGAGTTCTTCTACAGAGACTAAGGCCACCACCTAGGTGGAGGATGGTAACTTCAGGGTGAGCATAAGCATGTGGACCCCAGACTGGTCAGAACCAGAAGGGTGATGACTGAGATTCCTGGAACACAACCCTGTTACCTCAACACCAACCAATCTGAAGAATATTACACAACTGAAATCCACCCACCAAATTTGCCTTTAAAAAACTCAAACTTTCCCCTGAAACCCATCGGGGAGTTTGGGTTTTCTGAGCATAAGCCATCTCTTCTCCTGGCTTTACCCTGGCAGTTAACATTTTTCTGCTCCAAACTCTGATATTTTGGTTTGTTTGGCCTCACTGTTCATCAGGCACATGAACTAGGGTTAAATAACAAAAGGTTGGATATTTAAAAACATGAACTTAAGTTTATTTTGAAGGAGCTGGGCCTCTACTTTTATGGAGCTGCCTTTGCTTTTATTAGTTTATTTGGATTATCTTATTCAAGGATATAAGCTCATTAATATAAGAAATATATCAGTTAATTAATCAATGGTGATAGAATTCTAGTGTTTGGCTTTCATTGACCAATGTTTGATAATTGTAATATGTAATATGACCATTGTTACATTTTCCATATTATTCTATTTAATTATTGTTTTAAATTAAGATAAAGTTGTATTTTTATTATTTTATAGTATCAAAAGAATATCATTAATAAGAAAAATTAATTATTTGACATTATAATATCTGAATTATTGGATTTTCTTATGTTTTCTGTTTTTATGTTGCTGTTTTTAACATTAATCTCTCTCCAAACCATCTTTTATATGTAGTTCTGCTTCTCTTTATTTTTGTTCTGTTTTGGAATTATGTACATTATAGTTAAATTTACATTTAAATCTTATTAACCTAAGAATGGCATTTATTGCCTATTTATGTATAATAGAAAAAAATAGCATGATATTAAGTATCTTTTTAAAACAATTATGCTATTTACCAGATTAAAACATCCTCTCTTATTACTCAGCTACTGTATATTCTGAAGAAAAATAGAAATTAGAATTGATGAAAACTGTCATAATTGATTACTTTTATATTTAATTTTGTAAAATAATGTATAATATGCCATAGCCATGAGCAACAAATATATATGTCTCCAAAAACATCACCCTCCCATGCAACCAGAATTTTCCCTAATTAATATAAACTTTGCTTTTAATCTCAAACCCAGGGAGGGATATACAATTAAAAACTAAAAATAAGAAGTCACTGAAGACCATAGGAATACATAAATATATATATAAATTAAAACTAAAAATGTTTGCTTATCAAATGAATAAACACAACACACATTTTGTTTGTCTCCTCAGGTTACTTTCCTTCAGGTTACTTTTCTTCTTTTCTCCTTTTCATGAGCTTAAACTCTTCATTTGAGTAATCTGTATTGTGGTAAGTAACGTCTGCCACAGCTATGGAAGTTGAACACATAAAACAAGTTGAGGCGCCTTATGTATTCCTTCCTTCTGGGTAAAGTTAGAAATACTCAGAAAAAATATTATCTCCCTAATAAACATACATATGAATCTGTAGTCATTTGGGAAAAATAAGTAACTGAATTTGGTAGAACGCCAACCAAAGAGGGCAGATTAGACCAAGGAATGAAAACCAGAACGTGCTGAAAATTTGTATCTATTGGATCAAGTTATGCTAAAGGTAAGAAATTCCTTGATAATTTCTAGTAATGAAGACCAATAATACCAATTAATTATATATACAATTAAAATTGGTGTATCCATTAATTACACAAAAAAATTCTAATTGATAATTCTAATTGCCAAGATGCCAAAAAGAAAAAAAATGTATAAAGACAAGAGACTATTAGTGTCAAAGTTAACTGCTTTAACTTCACTAGAAGGTAATTCATGAATCTGTCTATGCTTTAATTTCACTAGAGGATAATTAATGAATGTAAAATTTTTCAGAACTTTTCATAAAATTACATATATTAAACTTTTAGGTTTATCTCAAAATTTATTTAGATATAAGTGCAAATATATATGTACACAATTTGTTCACTGACAGTTTGATTTAAAGAAGCAAGCGCCTGACAATAAAGAATATGTTAAATATTTTTGTATACTTTGAATAAAACATACAGCTATCAAAAATTATATTGTGTGCTTCTTTAGAATGCAGAACATATTTGCTCTATTTATGCTAACATATTGTTTGCAATATACAATATAAATATTTTGAGTTATAATCACTAGTAAAAGAGTGATATTCATTTTCTTTGGTGATTCTTATGTATTTAATATATTTTCTAAAGTAGATATAAATAATTGTTTTATCAAAAATATTATCTCTATATAATATATGTACATAATATACCCAAGAATATGTACTTATTTGTATCCATAAAGTCTTTGCTGATAATCCCCAAAGAAAGGTTTTTCTTCCTTTTGAATTTATTTTTATTGAAATATAATTGACATATGACATTATGTAAGTTTAATGTGTACAATATGTTGATTTGATACAGTTACATATTGCAATGTACTAAAATCTCTATCATGTCACATAATTATCATTTCTTTTTTAGTGATGGGAAAAATAAGATCTGGTCTCTTAGCAACTTTGAAGTTTATAATGCAGTATTGTTGTCTATATTTACTATGCTGTGTATTAGATCTCCAGAAATTATTTATCTACTCGTTCCAGTTTTGTGTCCTTAAACAACATATCTCCTATTTTTCAACCCCCTTAATTGCCATACAGCTCTTTATTTTTATGAGTTCAGCTTTTTCAGATTCCACATATAAGTGATATCATACAGCATTTGTCTTTCTCTGACTTATCTCACTTAGAATAATGTTGTGGGCTTCCCTGGTGGCGCAGTGGTTGACAGTCCGCCTGCCAATGCAGGGGACACAGGTTTGTGCCCTGGTCCGGAAGATGCCACATGCCGCGGAGCGGCTGGGCCCACTGAGCCATGGCCACTGAGCCTGAGCATCCGGAGCCTGTGCTCTGCAATGGGAGAGGCCACAGCAGTGAGAGGCCCGCGTACCGCCAAAAAAAAAAAAAAAAAAAGAATAATGTTGTAAGTTCCATCCTTGTCACAAATGGCAAGATTTCCTTTATGGTGGAATAATATATGATATTATATATATATAATATCATATAATATATATCTCACAACTTCATTATCCATTCATCTGTTGATGGACACATAAGTTGTTGGTTATTGTGAGTAATGCTTCAAGAAACATGGGAGCATATACATAATCTTTGATAGCCTATTTTCATTTCCTTTGGATAAATACCAGAAGTGGAATTACTAGGTCATCCATTTGTTCTAATTTTAATTTTTTGAGGAAACTCCATACTGTTTTCTATAGTGGTTAAATGTATGAGACTACTATGCACAATTATATGCTAACAAATTGGATAACCTAGAAAAAAACAGATAAATTCCTAGAAATACACAACCTACCAAGACTGTATCAGGAAGAAATAGAAAATCTGAATAGGCCAATAATGAGTAAGTGATTAAATTAGTAATCCAAAATCTTCCAACACAGAAAACCCCAGGACCAGATGGCTTTACTGATGAATTCTACCAAACATTTAAAGAAGAATTAACACCAATGCTTTTAAAACTTTTCCCAAAAATTGTAAAGGAGAGAATACTTCCAAACTCAGTTTACAAGGCCAGCATTACTCTGATAGCAAAGCCAGATAAGAAAGCTACAAGAAAAAAATAAAGGTAATAGAAAAATATCCCTAATGAATATATATGAAAAATTCTCAACAAAATATAAGAAAGCCAAATTCAACAACAAATTTAAAGTATGATATACCATGATCTCTAGAGATTAATCCTTCTGATGTGAGGATGTTTTAACATACACAAATTAGTAAGTGGGATACAACACATTAATAGAATGAAAGACAAAAATCACATGATCATCTGAATAGATGCAGAAAAGCATTTGACAAAATATAACATTTTTTTAATGATAAAATTCTTCAACAAATTGAGTACACAGGAAACCTATGTCAACATAATAAAGGTCATGTATGACAATCCCACAGCTAATATCATACTCAATGGTGAAAAATTGAAAGCTTTTTCTTTAAGATCAGGAACAACACTGGGGTGACCACTCTCACCACTCTTATTTAACATAGTACTAGAAGGTTTAGCTAGGGCAATTAGGCAAATCAAAAAAATAAAACTTATTCAAATCAGAAAGGAAGAAGTAAAATTGTTTTTACAGATGACAGGATCTTATATATAGAAAATTCTAAAGACTCAACGAAAAATTTGGAACTAATCAATGAATTCAGTAAAGATGAAAGATATAAAATTAACATATAGAAATCAGCTGCATTTCTATACACTCACAAAAAAATATGAAAAAGAAATTAAAAATAAATAACTCATTCACAATAGCATCAAAACCAAAATACTTGGAATAAATTTAATCAAAGAAGTGAAAGAGCTGTACAATAAAATCTATAAGACTTTGATGAAAGAAATGGAAGAAAACAGATGCTAAGTTAGTGCATGTTTATGGATTGGAAGAATTAATATTATTAAAATGTCCATACCACCCAAAACCATTTATAGATTCACTGCAATCCTTATCAAAATTCCAATGGAATTTTTCTTAGAAATAGAAAAAAATCCTAAATTTTTTATGGAATCACAAAATACCCTGAATAGCCAAAGCCATAATGAAAAAGAGGACCAAACCAGAGGCATCACACTTCCTGATTTCAAACTACATTACAAAGCTATGGTAATTATAACAGTATGTTACTGGTTTAAAAACAGATACATAGGGCTTCCCTGGTGGCGCAGTGGTTGAGAGTCTGCCTGCCAATGCAGGGGACATGGGTTCGTGCCCCGGTCTGGGAAGACCCCACATGCCACGGAGCGGCTGGGCCCGTGAGCCATGGCCACTGAGCCTGCACGTCCGGAGCCTGTGCTCTGCAACGGGAGAGGCCACAACAGTGAGAGACCCGCATACCGCAAAAAAAAAAAAAAAAAAAAAAAAAAACAGATACATACAACCTTGAAATAGAACAGAGAGCCCAGAAATAAGCCCCCACATATACAGTCAACTAGTATTTGACAAGCGAGTCAAAGAACATTCAATACGGATAATCTTTTCTACAAATGATGTTGAGAACAAAAAGATAAACACATGCAGAAAAATGAAATTGGACTCCTATCTTACATAACTCATAAAAATTAACGACTTAAACAAAGGACTTGATACCATAAAATTCCTAGAAGAAAACGTAGGGTAGAATCTCCTTGACATTCATTTGGGGTAATGATTTTTTTTAATTTAACAAAAGAAACACAGGAAACACAAGGAAAAATAAAAAAGTAGGACTCCATCAAACTAAAAAAATTCTGCATAGCAAAAGAAACAATAAAGTGAAAAGGCAAGCTATGAAATGCGGAAAATACTTGCAAAACATGTTCTGATGAGGGATTAATATAAAAAATATGTAAAGAATTTATACAACTTAATATAAAAATTAATTAAAATGAGCAGAGGAAGTAAATAGACTTTTTTTTCAAAGATGACATACAAATAGCCAACAGGCACAAGAAAGATGTTCAACATCATTAATCATCAGGGAAATGCAAATTGTAGTCACAATATCACCTCACACCTATTAGAATGGCTGTCATCAGAAAGACTAGAGATAACAAACATTGATGTGGATGTGGAAATAAGATAAAATGGTTTTTCATATTAAAATGTGATAAGGTTTCAGATGAGTTGCCTTTTGAGAGCCTGATAGCTAGCATGATGACATATCAAAGTAGGAAATGCTTCCTCTCTCTAGGAATCTTGGGTAAAAATTTATGATAAAAACCTGTTTACCTGGTCATTATATTGGTTGGATGGGGGATATCTGGGCAAATAATATCATTTAAGAAAAAATGTCATAAAATTTGAACTGTGGACACATTTTTATTTAATAGTATATATAATGCCTGCCAGTTACAACCTCCTTGATTCTGGTCTACGTTGTGGTTTACCTAGGTTGAACATGTAATTGCTCCTATGAAGGAGGACACTTATGAATGTAAAAGGAGTGCTAATCAGATTTACAGTAGGAGAAATGGCATAAATCAGGACTGTTGTCAGCAAAACTAAATGTAGGGACACATAAATGGTAAGACACCACAATATTTCTTACAGTGTTAATGTTTTTTAAATAAGAGATTACTAGCTTACAGAAATAAAAGGCTTTCTCAAAATATTTTGTATCTGCCTTAGTTACAGTCTCAGAGAAGCATGAATTTAAGAAATATTTGTGAATAAATTGATGAATAAATGAAAGAATGAATATTCTCAGTTTGTCTCTAAATCTTCCTTTCTTCAAAATTACCGTAAAAAATGTTTAAGGGAAATGAGAAGATTTACAGAGAAAGTAGAACACCATAATTATAACTCAAAAGATATTAGAGGAAAAATAGAAAATGCTTTGTAATTTACACCTACATTAACTATGAATGTTAACAGATTAGGTGTTCCATTTTTATTCACATAAATAAGAAATGATTTAAATTATTAATAATACTAAGATTAACTAAAAAAAAAGAATACTGATTTTACCTAACTATAACGTTTTGACAGAAATGTAGTAAAACTTCTAATAATTTCCATCTTCATATTGTATAAAAATGAAACCTTAAAATAATTTCATAATAGTTATTAATTCCCTTGGAATTAATTATGGAATTAATCGTGCTAATATAACTCTCATTAGTACCTCACTTGTTATAATTTCATATATACTATAACATTTGTGAAATTACCTTGAAAATTTAATTAACTTATGTGATTTTATAACTTTTTCCCCTTATCATCATAGAGCAGATTGAAAGGAGACATTATTTGTGGGTCTCTAGTTGCAATTAAATGAAGATTTTAAGGAAAATAATGGAATATGAGAAAACACTAACTGAGGTGAAAAGTAAAATTTCTTTTCTAAAGGGCTTCTAGAAAACCTAATTTGTGTGTTATTTATATAGCAGTGTTATTTAAGATAATTTTCTATCTTTTTTGAAAATTAATCAACTGTATAGGACTCTATTTTTCTTTACATATAGGAATATGCAAAAAATAACATCTTCTAGGATACAGTGTAATTGAATATATATGAGGGAAATGGAAAATCTGGATTTATGATTTTCATTTAAGTAATATATATATATATATTTTGTGTGTGGCTAGATTAAGTAGGAGGAGGAACAAAAGAATGAAAGGGCTTAAATTAAAAGGAAGGCAACAGTGGCAGGTCAGTGCTGAAGTAGGAGCAAGATGAAGAAGAAACAGAGATGAAAAGTGCATAATGAGTTAATGGTGAGGAATAATCTGTGAGGCAATGAGACAAATATGTTGTAGCTAAAACAAAGAGTAAAACTTAAAAATATCATTTGTGACTTCCGAATTATTTTTTTCAAAGTTTTAATTACAATCATTGAGCTTCAGAATTGAAAAACAGGTCATTTTTATAATGCTATTTTTCAGCTGGGTACAAATTACTGCTTATTTATAGTTTATCTTAGCTGAAGAGGAAAGGTAAATGATAAGAGGTGAGATAATATTTTCACTCCAGAAAATAGATGATGAAAGAGAGTACGAGATTTAGGAAACTGTTCCTATATTCCACAGTGCACAAGCTTTTGAATATTTAGGAAAGTTAGTGGCAAGTATTACTAATTTAGAAGAAACTAACTTCATATACTTTTTGCATGGTGACATTAGATATATCATATTGTTTCCATAAAGCTCATTTGACTTTTTTGTACAACCAAATTATGTCATTATACCCATTTAAAAAGGAATGATTTAGGCTGAATATTCTTGATGGGAATATTCATAACACTAGAACGGTCAAAGGTTAATTGATTTTAATCTAAAGTCTTTCTCTAGAGATGATCCATTGTCATTGACCTCTTCTACTGATTTATCGGCTTCTTGGATAAGGACATAAATAGCTTACCTCTGTAATGTGAAGGATATGCAAAGGAGAAAGAGAGAGATAGATAGAGAGAGAGAGAGAGAGAGAGAGAGAGAGAGAGAGAGAGAGAGAGAATAATGTGTGAAGAGCTTTGAACCAAAAGTAAAATTCCAGCTGTGGAGAATGGTGTGTGATGGAACTGGTTTTTGCTCAGATATTTTAAAAGATACCAAGATATTTAGTTGACTGTAGGTTCAATGTGCATTAGCAGGGGGCCAAAATTTCCACCTTATAAGATACTGCATGAGAAGAATTATTTGATTTCGGGGGAAAAAATGACCATAGATAATCTGCAAATAACTGTGTCCTAAGATTTGTATGTCACAGTTTAATAAGAACATGATGAAGTACAAGAGGGTTAGGGAGATAGAAATCTAGAGAGTACATCATAGGAATGATTGAAGGTAATGAGTGTGTTTTACTTTATGAAAGAAACTTAAAAAGTGAAATAACAGTTAAACTCAAATAGTTAAAATATGAAGGAGGCTTATATTTATTGTATGTATTCTAATAGGAATAATAAGAAATAATCTTTGGAAATTAATGAGACATATTTCAATGACAGCATAAGGAACAACTAGAGTTGTTTCTGAGCAGGATGAATTTCCATATGACATAAAAATATCCCCTGTGTGGAGGCTTTTACACACAGGTTGGATGTTTACTTGCCAAAGATGTCATAGAGCAGGTTCTTCCTTGGTTGGCCCATTTCTTCCTATATTTACCTTTGCATAATTAGAACACTAATAGGTAAAAATTATGCAACGATATTTGATTCCTTGAGATTTTGAGGATGCAAGTTTTATGGATGAAATATTTCTGAAGAAGAAGGAGAAAGTAAGGAGGAGGAGGAGTGTGAGAATAAAAATGAGAACAAGAACAAGATCAGGAAGATGAAATAAACCACATTTAAAATAGTCATACATTTTCTGCATTGTGTAGAGTGCAACAGGAAAAAAGGGAATGCAAACCTGGACATAGAATTTTTTTGGTCAAAAATTATGTGGTCAGAGAACTCAAAGGAGAATGAATCCATACTCAAATGTGGAAGAAGCCCAGACGAAGATAGTAAAATTCCATTACTTATTTAATTCTGTAAGCAATGAACTGATTATGTACCAATTTTGTCATTCAACTTGGTATAGTCCAGTTTAATAAACTACATGTGAGGTGTGGAGTGTGGGGTGAGGATGGTAGTTAAAGAGTTTGGGGTTTACTTTTGTGATTATGAAAGTCTTCTAAAGTTGACTGTTGTGATGATTGCACATATATGTGAATATAGTAAAAATCATTGAATTATATACTCAATGGATAAATTAATTGGTATGTAAATTATAGCTCAATAAAAACAAATAAATTATATGCATATATTTACACATGTGTGTAAAACTTTAATAATCACTTGAATGCATAGCTTTTTCCATCTCATGAGCTACAATTTTCTTTTTGAAAATGAGTCTTATCTTTTAAGCTATATTATACATTGTGAAAAATACATTATACAGCCTTATTGAAACCTTCAGATTGCTACTGTAATGATATTTTTGTAAACATTTGTATTATATGATACATGCTCTGCTTCATGCTGACATAAATATGGTGAAGAACACTAATAAGGGGGATTTATATGATTGAAACAGAGATGGTGGCACTTTGAATGACTTTGAAAAAAAAATGAATTTTTACATTTCCCACGTTTGTGTCTTAATAATGTATGCATTTATCAACCAGAATTTGATATAATGCTTACATTTTTTAAAATACTTTTATGCAGGGGCAACATTATTTTTGAGATGAGTCTGTGTATTAGTCAGCATTCTCCAGAGAAACAGAATCAATAGAATATATACAGATATATAGAAAGAGTTTTATTTTGAAGGATTGGCTCACATGATTATGGAGGCTGAGAAGTCCCATGATCTGCCTTTTAAAATATAGGACCAGTAGTTTATTTCAGTACAAAACCCAAAGGCCTGAGAACAAGGGGTGGGGAGGGGGGTTAATGATGTAAGTCCCAATCTGAATCCAAAGGCCCAAGAACCAGGCTAATGATGTAAGAGTCCAGGTCTGAGGCCAGAGGCTCTAGAACCAAGAGATCTGATGTCTGAGGAAGGAGAAGATGGATGTCCTAGTTCAAGCATAAGGCAAATTTGCTCTTCCTCTGCCATTTTGTTTTACCCAGGCCCTCAACTGATTGGATGATGTCCACCTGCATTGGTAAGGGTGATTTTTACTCAGTCTACCAATTCAAATGCTAATCTCTTCTGGAAACATTCTCATAACAATGTTTTACCAGCTGCATGGGTACCCTTTAGCCCAGTCAAGTTGGCACATATAATTAACCATCAACAATCTGTGTACTTGTTAAACTTTGTTGTTAGTAAGTAAATGAGCTTATGATCATATTTCTTGAGATGTCATTTTCATCTCCTCTTAAGCAGCAGTTCAGAATCTCTCTGATCCTCCTGCTTTTTATTACATTATAGTCACCTCTGTGGAAACCACCTGTGTAGAGGTTACAACCTCTCCTCAGACCTATACCATCGACTTCTCACCTCCTACCTCAACATTTCTCAACCAGCACAGTGGTCTGGGGCACTATAGGAGTTTCCCTGCCCATCCATATACAACTGATAAGTGATAAAAAACACCTAAGATTTTTTAAAAATCCTCAAATTCTTGAGTAGCTCACTACCCATAACACTGGCCAACTTATCCTTGCATTGGTTCTCCCTTTTTCCGCCCTTTGCACTCTTGTGTCCTATACTGTTTCTCTTGAGCATCATATTCCCCCAATAAAATCCTCACACCTAGATCCTTTCTCTGGTTCCACTCTCTAGGAAACCAGGGCTAAAATGGTTGTTTTTCATACCTAACCTATTCAGGTTTATTACATTAACCTGGTTCTAAGGAAATTCATTCTAGTATGATATTCATTCTATATTCTATTCATTCTATATTCTAATTGGTTAAAAAACATGGCTACTTCCTGAGATTTTTCACATTACTTTTAGATAGATGCAATTTTCAAAAATTTTTTTCTCATTTTTCTTCAGATTGAATGAGGTATAATTCCCATATAACATTACATATATATTGGTTTCAAGTGTATAACATAAGGATTCACTGCTTGAATCATACTGCAAAATGATGGAGTGGCACTTATTTTAATATGTCCCCTGACATGAGAAATAGGCATTCGAATGTCACATCCTACCAATGACAAAAATAGAGTAGCAGTGTTTTTTAGTAACTTTGTAATGTCTATACAAGTGTGTTATTCCTGTTTACATCCTGTCAGAGAATTTTTGTAAATTTTAATTATGGATAAGCAAGAAATGGTTCTACTTTCGGGAAAGCTATTTTTATAAAATTATTAGTCAGGAAAAGGTCACATATCTACAGTTTATTTATTTATGTATTTATATGTTTATTTAGTATCAAATATTTATGATGTGCCTTCTATTTGCCAGAAACAGTTATCAAATATTATCAAATTTTGATGTGCAAATGTACAATAATTATTTTCTTTAATATTATCATCTGAATAGAAAATACACTCTAAAATGCATTACTTTGTGAATAAATATAACTAATGCCTCCCCTCCCAAAACTCTTTGGTCACTAATTGACCAAAACATCTACACCAATATCTGATAGATGAATCCATGAATGTGTGAATGGCACTTGCTCAACTGAGCAATCCCAGATTTACAGATCCCTGAACTTTGAAGGAATTTGTAAGCTTTTTAAACAATACTGGTTCAATAAATTCTGTAGTAATTACATACTTTGTTTAGTATTTATGTTGCCAGCAGTGAGTATTTTGGTATAACATGTGTCTAACCATTTGAATGATTATATTGAGCAACTACTATGGTCTGGGCAGTTTTAAACACCAATGATTTTTTCAGTATTTTTTTCAACATCTTTATTGGAGTATAATTGCTCTGCAATGGTGTGTTAGTTTCTGCTTTATAACAAAGTGAATCAGTTATACATATACATATATGCCCATTTCTCTTCCCTCTTGAGTTTCCCTCCCTCCCACCCTCCCTATCCCACCACTCTAGGTGGTCACAAAACACCGAACTGATCTCCCTGTCCTATGAGGCTGCTTCTCACTAGCTATCTATTTTACGTATATGTCCATGCCACTCTCTCACTTTGTCCCAGCTTACCTTTCCCCCTTCCTGTATCCTCAAGTCCAGTCTCTAGTAAGTCTGTGTCTTTATTTCCGTCTTGCCCCTAGGTTCTTCATGGCAATTTTTTTAGATTCTATATATATGTGTTAGCATGCTCTATTTGTTTTTCTCTTTCTGATTTACTTCACTCTGTATGACAAGACTCTAGGTCCATCCACATCACCACAAATAACTCAGTTTCATTTCTTTTTATAGCTGAGTAATATTCTATTGTATATATGTACCACATCTTCTTTATACATTCATCTGTTGATGGACACTTACGTTGCTTCCATGTCCTGGCTATTGTAAATAGAGCTGCAATGAACATTTTGGTACATGACTCATTTTGAATTATGGTTTTCTCAGGGTATATGCCCAGAAGTGGGATTGCTGGTTCGTATGTTAGTTCTATTTTTAGTTTTTTAAGGAACCTCCATACTGTTCTCCATAATTGCTGTATCAATTTACATTCCCACTAACAGTGCAAGAGGGTTCCCTTTTCTCCACACCCTCTCCAGCGTTTATGGTTTGTAGATTTTTTGATGGTGGCAATTCTGACAGGTGAGATGATATCTCATTGTAGTTTTAATTTGCATTTCTCTAATGATTAATGATGTTAAGCATTCTTTCATGTGTTTGCTGGCAATCTGTATATATTCTTTGGAGAAATATCTATTTAGGTCATTGGCCCATTTTTGGATTGGGTTTTTGTTTTTTTTGATATTGAGCTTCATGAGCTGCTTGTAAATTTTGGAGATTAATCCTTTGTCAGTTACTTCATTTGCAGATATTTTCTCCCATTCTGAAGGTTGTCGTTTCGTCTTGCTTATGCTGTGCAAAAGCTTTTAAGTTTCATTAGGTCCCATTTGTTTATTTTTGTTTTTATTTCCATTTCTCTAGGAGGTGGATCAAAAATGATCTTGCTGAGATTTATGTCATAGATTGTTCTGCCTATGTTTTCCTCTAAGAGTTTTAAAGTTTCTGGCCTTACATTTAGGTCTTTAATCCATTTTGAGTTGTTTTTGTGTATGGTGTTAGGGAGTGTTCTAATTTCATTCTTTTACATGTAGCTGTCCAGTTTTCCCAGCACCACTTATTGAAGAGGCTGTCTTTTCTCCACTGTATATTCTTGCCTCCTTTATCAAAGATAAGGTGACCATATGTTCGTGGGTTTATCTCTGTGCTTTCTGTCATGTTCCATTGATCTATATTTCTGTTTTGGTGCCAGTACCATACTGTCTTGATTACTGTAGCTTTGTAGTATAGTCTGAAGTCAGGGAGCCTGATTCCTCCAGCTGTGTTTTTCTTTCTCAAGATTTCTTTGGCTATTCGGGGTATTTTGTGTTTCCATACAAATTGTGAAATTTTTTGTTCTAGTTCTGTGAAAAATGCCAGTGGTATTTTGATAGGTATTGCATTGAATCTGTAGATTGCTTTGTGAGTTATAGTCATTTTCAGTATTTATTTTACACTTTGAAACAGACACCTGAGCAAATTTTAGAATATATGAATTAAATTCAATTGTATGGATTAATGTTATATGAAAGGTTTACTGATTGAATGATTTAAGTAATGTCCAGTGTAAGGCTTTTAGTTAATAAAATTAGGTTAGATTTATATGTTAAAATCTTAGGGCTCAATTTTGACATTCATCAGTTGATGGAAACTCAGGTTTCTTCCATAGCTTAGCTATTGTAAATAATGCTGCTCTAAGCATTGGTGTACATATATGTTTTTGAATTAGTGTTTTCCTTTTGTTTGGATATATACTTAAAAGTAGAATTGCCAATCATATGGTAGTTGTATTTTTAGCTTTTTGAGGAATCTCCATACAGTTTTCCATAGTGGCTGCACCAATTTATATTCCCACCAACAGTGTACAAGTGTTCTCTTTTCTCCATAACTTCCACAACATTTATTATTTGTAGACTATTTGATTATACCATTTTACAGGTATAAGGTGATATCTCATTGTGGGTTTAATTTGCTTTTCTCTGATGATTAGTGATGTTGAGCATCTTTTCATGTGCCTATTGACCATCTGTATATTTCTTTGGAAAAATCTCTATTAAGGTTTTATATCCATTTTTTGATATTAAGTTGTCTGAACTGTTTATATACTTTGGATATTAAACCCTATCCATCAAATCATTTGCAAATATTTTCTCCCATTCAGCAATTTGTCTTTTCATTTTGTTGATGGTTTCCTTTCCTGTGCAAGAGCTTTTACCTTTAACTAGGTCTCATTTTCTTATTTTTTGCTTTTGTTTCCTTTGCCATAGGAGGAGACAGATCCAAAAAATGATTGCCACAATTTATGTCAAATAATGTTCTGCCTATGATTTCTTGTAGGAGTTTTATGATTTCTGGTCTTGCATTTAAATCTTAATCCATTTGGAGTTTAATTTTTTGTATGGTGTGAGAAAATATTTTAATTTCATTTTATCTATGTAGCTATCAAATTTTCCCAGCTCTACTTGTTGAAGAGACTGTCTTTTCTCCATTGTGTATTCTTGCCTCCTTTGTCATAGATTAATTGACATAAGTGCATGTGTTTATTTCTGGGCTCTCTATTCTGTTCCATTGATCTACTGTAGCTTTATAGTTCATACTGAAGTCAGGGACATGATATCTCCAGCTTTGTTCTTTTTCCTCAAGATTGCTTTGGTTTATCAGTTCTTGTGCAGTTCTGTATAAATTTCAGGATTATTTGTCCTATTCTGTGAAAAATGTCATGGATATTTTGATAAGTATTGCATTCAAAGTGTAGATTGCTTTGGATATTATGGACATTTTAACATTATTAATTCTTCCAACCCATGAATAGGGGATATCTTTCCATTTCTTTGAATCCTCTTCAACTTCCCTCATCAACATCTTATAGATTTCAGAGTATAGGTCTTTCACTTTCTTGGTTAAGTTTATTTGTAGGTATTTTACTCTTTTCAATGTAATTTTAAATGAGATTGTTTTCTTGCTTTCTCTTTCTGATAGTTCATTATTACTGTATTGAAATACAAGAGACTTCCTTATATTAACCTTGTATTCTGCAATTTTACTAAATACATATATTAGTCCTAATAGTTTTTGATGGAGACTTTAGGGTTTTCTATACATAGTATTATGTCATCTGTAAATAGTGACTGTTTTACTTCTTCTCTTCCAATTTGGATGCCTTTTATTTCTTTTTCTTGTCTGATTGCTTCAGTTAGAACTTTCGATACTATGTTAAATAGAAGTGTTGAGGGGGACATCCTTGTCTTGTTACTGATTTCAGAGGAAAAGCTTTCAGGTTTTCAACATTGAGTATGATGTTAGTTGTGGGTTTGTCATAAATGACCTTTATTTTGTTGAGGTATGTTCCCTCTATACTAACGTTGTTGAAAGTTTTTTTTTTTTTAGTATGTGGGCATCTCACTGTTGTGGCCTCTCCCGTTGAGGAGCACAGACTCCGGACACGCAGGCTCAGTGGCCATGGCTCACAGGTGCAGCCGCTCTGTGGAATGTGGGATCTTCCCGGACCGGGGCACAAACCCATGTCCCCTGAATCGGCAGGCAGACTCTCAACCACTGTTCCACCAGGGAAGCCCTGTAGAAGTATTTTTGATGTGTTCATCTAGGAGAGGTGAGCTCTGCATCCTCCTACTCAGCCATTTTGATCCCTATCTATGTTATATATATTTTACCACAATAAAAAACTTAAGGGCCAGTGTTTAAATTAAAATAACATCAGACAAGAAATAATCTAACATCTGAATGTGGAATTAAAATATAATTTTAACGGGATTTTTTCATTGATTTTTTTTTTTTCTTTCATAAAAAAAATAAAGTTTTAAATATGTACTTTCCCTCCTTTGGAAGTTTTCTTAATGGAAAAGAATACAAATACTTTTTTAATTATTTAATTGTCTAAGAAAGGTCAAATTCTAAGCAGATTTTAAAATACTAATTAAAATGATTTTACTTATTGTGATTTGTATTCTAAGCTAAAATGCTTACCCATTCTTTTTTGTAATCTGGATAAGCAAGACCATTTAGTATACTAAAATATTATAAGACCTTGTGATTAAGAAAAATATTTTATCTAGAACACTAAGTGTATTAAACAGGGTGTAATATTGTGAATCATATTCATATAGCATGAAATCAATTTTTCTTTCTTCAGCTTTCATGTAAGTCAATTTGTATAGCATTTATCCTTAAATGAGATTAATGTAAGTGAACATTTTTTTTCCTTAGAGTAGTTGTACAATATATTTTGATATTTTTTCCCTTAAAACTTCTCCTTTGCTTGGATTTATAGAAATAAAGAGTCAATATGTATTTAAATTATTGCCATTCCTATTAGACTTTTAGAGACTCTCTGATTTTGGAGAGATTTTTGCTTGAAGAAAAGGGTACAAGTATTGAGAAGAGGAAATAACAGCTCTAGTTATCTGTGGTGCAGAAGTGTTAGCTCATCAATCAGAAGATTGGTACCTTAGAAACATATAAAAGTCAGCAGGGTTCTATACTGATTAACTGGCATGACACTAGTTTGTCATTGTTTCATATTCAGGTTTAATACATGAGTTTACACTGCAGTATATGATTTCATAGATCTAATTTACAATGAGCCTATACACTTAAATGTTTTCACTCTAAATTTATATTGTATATTTGATTTAAAAATTTGGTAAATATAAATCTTAGGAATATTGCATTTATTTCCTTAAATAGTGTTGTTTATTGTCCTGCCGCTTGGTAAACTCATTGTACTGGAGAACAAAGTTGTAATTGAGACTCATTATCTTGTCTTCATTATTGGAGAACAATTTTTACTGTGTTTGTTCAAAAAAGGGATGCAGACTTAGCACAGATCACCCATTTCTATTCAACAGGACCATTTGCTGAAATAAATGCTTCTCTGTTCACTGTTGCTTTCATTGAGACCTTCAAGGTTTACTTTTTCTAAAGTTCCACTGCTGTCTATAAGTTGATTTTGTTACATTAGTTGTTCTGAAAACACATGTTGAAGAAAAGTTGACATTTAACCAAAAATACTTTCTTTGTAAAGTTTAGCTTCACTACAAGCCTGTTGTACACAAGTCGTGGCTATTTCTGGATCATTTTATAGATTCTGGAATGATAGGATTGCTGCTCTTGGGAAATAGTTTTCAAGTAGGGTTTTGCAATCAGATGTACTCCATAATGATCCGAATATTCAGTCGATATTTGTGCATTTTTTGAATAAGACCTTTATATATTAATAGCAATAGGCAAGTTATTGGAATTGTAGAAAACCAGGTGCAGACATCTATACCAATGTTTAGGAGGAAATGCTTGCAGCATCCTAATAAAACCTCTAGGAGTGTTATGAAAGTTAAGCAGTATGCTCTAAAATTGAAAGGCATTATTAAAAGACTTAGCAAAATAATGACATAAAATAAGAATTTTATGGATATTCATTCTTTTGTTTGCCTTTGTAGCAACATTATCTCCCAGAAAGTCAGATGAGAAACCTCAGTTATTTTTTACTCCTATTTCTCCTCTTTTCCCTTTCTCTACCATATTCAATAAATTGCTCAATCATTTGTGTCTTTGTGTAAAATATCCTTCTAACATCCTCTTCTTTCATTCTATTCTGAACACCACAGTTTTAATACATATCTTTAGCATTTAACACTTGGACCATTTTATCCACCCCACAGTATTCGTTGCTTTCAGATTCTTGTCCTCAATCTATTCTTTATCTTTGTAAAATAGCTATTATTATAGAATAAAAAAATTATCATTATCCTTCCTAGTTGAAAAATAAAGTTGCCTCCCTCTAGTCATTACAAAATAAAATACAATATTCTTAGCATAACCTGAAGCATTATATATATTTTAAAATATCTTTATACTTGACTGTTAGTTTGGAGGGATATAGAATTCTTGGTTGGAACTAATTTTCTTTCAGAGTTGTTGTTGTTTTTTTAAATATTTATTTATTTATTTTTGGCTGTGTTGGGTCTTCATTGCTGTGCATGGGCTTTCTCTAGTTGCAGCGAGTGCGGGCTACTCTTCATTGTAATGAGTGGGCTTCTCATTGCGCTGGCTTCTTTTATTGTGGAGCATGGGCTTTAGGTGTGCGGGCTTCAGTAGTTGTGGCATGTGGGTTCTAGAGTGCAGGCTCAGTAGTTGTGGTGCACGGGCTTAGTTGCTCCATGACATGTGGGATCTTCTGGACCAGGGCTCGAACCCATGTCCCCTGCATTGGCAGGCAGATTCTTAACCACTGCACCATCAGGGGAGTCCCTGAAGCATTATAACTAATGTGACTAAAGACTATTTCTTGACCCACCTCCCATTTCATATCCCATGGTAACTTAAATTCCAGTCACAACTTTTCGGCTCTTTTAATTTTCTTTCAACTTGTAATAGCTTTTATCCCAGGGTAGAATTGTGAAATCCTAGTGTGTGGCACTAAGATCAAATAGTCCATCTTTCTAATCTTCAGCTTAACAGTCCAATTTTCCCTTTGTCTAATAGATTTATTCTACTTTTATTTTCTCATAAGATATATAGATATTTGGTTATTTAAAAACTGATGATCTAATTGATTTGCCCAGTACTTCCATAAAATAGAAGTACATTTAAATTTTGTTAAATAACTATTGAATAATAGCATTATTATTATTCTAAATCAATAATGAAAACAATTTTATTAATAATAACCAATCTGTGTAATATGTGTTATATTATAGAAGATTTTTAAGCATTTTATACATTAGTTTATTCAGTCATTACAACAACACTAGGATAATATTATTGTCCCTGTTTTTCAGATGTGGAAAACTGGAAACAAAGTTTAAATACTTTACTGAAGTCTCAGATTAAGTGCCAGAGTGGTATTTGAACCTGGACATTTACACTCTAGAAACCATAGTCTCAATTACTACTGTTACGACCAGTTAGGTAATTTTAAAAATTTCTTGTTTTGCCAGCAACATATATCAATTTATTTTCCATAATCGGGGACTAATACTTTATTTTATTGTTTGCATTTTTTAAGATGAGGTACCACCTTCTTTATTTTAAATTGTCCGGAATTATTGAAGAACATTTTCTGTTATCATAAATTCTCCTTACAATACAATTTCTTGGCTTTGTCTGTAACTGAAGACTGTTTTATAATGCTACACTAAATTCCCTATTTTTGGGAGTCCTAGCACTCAAATATTTTTAATCTGCTCTAGTCAGTTAAGATCTAAAGAAGTGAACACTGACATTTGCTTTGGAATAGATCTTATAACATTCAAACACTGATGAGTTTCAGAAGAACAACATTGCCAACATTTAAATAAAGAGAATCAGTCATTGCCCATATGTTAGGAGCTCAGCTGAACTGGGAGACAGAGCTGAACTGCCAGGCTTCAGAGCAGCCTATTAAAGCAACAAGCCAAAAAAGAAAGAGATAAGCCTTTAATCACTTACGACTATAGCCTAAGCAAGAGTCTAAAAGCTGAGAAAGTGCTGACTCTCCCCCCATTCCATTTTCCTGTGTAGAATGGTGAACAGTGGAGGGTCAGGTGGATCATCACAGATGTGGGAGTCATTTTGTGGTTGAGGGAGACTTAAAAGGATCAGGCAGTTTTATGGACTTTGGGGTAAAAGGGGAGTGTGAGGAGGGGGGAGCTAAGAGTGGAAATGTACTGGTGCTGAGTAAGAGGAGGAAAACGGTATCCATGGTTTCCCTTTGCTCCCCCAAAAGGAGGACTTGGGCAGAGGTCCTTAAAAAAAAGACCTCTGGGCAGAAAAGAAAAGAAGAAAAGAAAAGAAAAGAAAAGAAAAGAAAAGAAAAGAAAAGAAAGAAAAGAAAAGAAAAGAAAAGAGAAGAAAAGAAAAGAAAAGAAAAGAAAAAAGAAAAGAAAAGAAAAGAAAAGAAAAGAAAAGAAAAAGACCTCTGCACAAAGCCTCAAATAAAGAGACATAGGAATGAAGGCACCAGGGCTGGGAGTGTGGGAAGCATGACCAACCAGGGGGCCCTGAGTCCTTGACTGAAATGCGTGGGTGGTGCAACAAACCTGTTGTGGGGGAGGTTGTTTTCCCCTCGAAGTCTGGCAGGCAAAGCCTTTCTAACCGCCTATCGTTAGATGTGAAAAATCACATGTAGGGTTTAACCAGGAGCTGGATTCCTCATGGTAGTAAGGACAGTAATAATAGCATAAACTCATGCATTACTCATTATATTCCAGGTATTGCCTTAAGCATTTCAATTATACTAACTCCTTCAGTCCTTTTTACAACTCTTCAAATGTGTTATTGTTATTAATTCACTATCACTAATGAGGAAACTGAAAAACTATGAAGAAAAGTAACTTGCTCAATCAAAGTCACACAGCTAGCAAATAGAGGCACTTAGGGATCAGATTTGAAAGTTTTACACAGTTTCCTCTAAGTGTAACCATTCAGCAGAACCTATTGAACTAAGAGTAACCTGAATGGTGAAAGAAATTTTAAAAATAAACCAGTGGGTCTTGAAAACATTATATTTCTTTCAATCTAATCAACTTTACAGCCATAGATACACAAGAAAAGGACACATATAGAAAAATGTATATGATAAATTTGGGAAAGATGAATGCGTAACCTTTTTATTTTTATAAGATTCTTCTAGTTAAGTGATATAATTTTCTGATACAATTCCTGATAAAATATTCTAAATAATAACCAAGTGTTTTCCTTAGTGAAATGTATGTCCAACCATGTTTTTGTCATATTGGGGATTCTAGTTTTTTACCTTGATCAGGACTTATTGAATGTGGCAGTATTGGGCATACTATCTGGACCAGAAATCCAGTTAAGCTGAACGGCAGATATCAAAGGCAAAGATAGCAAATATTTTACTCAGAATAGCAGATACTATAAGAAAATGGCACATGTATATGTCAATTGTCAGGTTGAATGAAGTATAAACCAAAAGATAGTATAAAAAAGAAATACTATTTTTTCAAGTCTGGAGGTCAGGCCAGAATTCCTTAGGAAAACATAGCAAAATGAGTAAGAAAAAGTTTCATCCACCCCCCCTCCCCCCAAGAAACATGTGGATCATAATCTAAAAAAATATACTATGAAGATCTGAAGCTTGGAGAATATAAGTGAAGGAAACCAATGTCAGAGGCACAGCTTCCAGCCAGCGGGTTTGGAGTGTGGAGATGGCCAGAAAGAATGACCTTGATATTGTATAAATTTCTTCAAAGATAAGAAGGAGCTTCTTACATATTCCTTATACAGGAACAAAGTTAATGGAGGACTGAGATAATTTTCTCATAACAAAGTGAAATTATATATAGCATTATGTATGGTGACGTTCCTTTCCTCACAAATATAACACTGGATTTTCTTCATCAATGTAAAAATATATTTATGTGTTAACTGGATTTTATTGCCTTAAGGTACTTAGATAATTATAATATGCATCTCCCAGATAAGGAAGTCAAATCAGAAAAAAATATTATGTATGTGTATACACACTCAGAAGCATAAATGTATTTTTCTAATTTTACATAGATTGTTGCTAGTAATATCACACTTTAAACACAAGATTCTGAACATTTATTTCTGTATTTTAAGGAATGAGGTAATAAGGAAATGGAAGTAACATTTATTACGCATCTGTTATGAACTGGTCATTATATAAGTTGATTGGTGTATGTGTCCTTGTTTAATTCTCCCCCAAAAAACAGTAAGACCTGAAATCAGCATTACTCCCTGAACTTGTTACTTCCTAAACTTAAGACCCGGTATTCACTCTAACCATGTGTTACATAATACTGAGATCAAGAAAAATTAACTTAGCTACATGCTTCAAGAAATACTTGTGGAAAAGGAGAATGCAAACCAATAAACACAATACTTATGAATATTAATCTCTTTCTCATCAGGACACACTTCAAGTTGCTTGTCATACTATGGCCACCAATCTAAAATTATTATGTCATGAATTCTGGCCAACCTCCACTACCTCCTCTCTTTGTAAGATCCTTCTTAAAAGTAACAAGTCCAGGCCCCAAAACTCTATAAAGATAATCATCTAATTTCTCAGATTGAGACTGTACTAAATTTTGGTCAAAATTGTGCTTACCCTAACTGAGTAGTGTTAATAATTTAGTTTTGCCTGGTCAACATATTTTAATGATAGTATTTGGGGAGTCTAGTATTGCAGCGATGAGATGATTTAATTTATTTTAATTAGGGAATCTATGGTTCAAAAAACTTTAATGTACTTGCTTAGGGTCACAGCTATAGTGAGTTGAAAAGCCTGCGTTGAAACTATGATCATTTCATTTTCCAATGGCCATCGCCTTTGCATAACTTGAAATTGGCTTTGTGTAGAAACATTTCAACATTTGCTTTTTCCTGGTACGAGTTCTATCATTTTTCTAAGATAGAATTTTTTTAAATTTCTGAGAGTTTAACACATTTAAGCTTTTGTAATATAGATTTATTTAATGACCTTTGGATAGGTAGAACTATTAAGCTACATATTCAGATGTAATATTAGAACAGAAGATAACTGAACCAAATGAACAAAAAAAAGAATAAAAAAAATAGATATATTAAACAAGAATAATGATCTCAATATTTTGATATCTATAGAAGATAACTTGGGCTTTACTGTGTGACTTGTGCAACACTATTTTAAAAACATAATTTGTATCATGAAAATTAGTGTCATATTTGGACATCTGATGACATTAGCTGACCTCAGTTTTAAGTTGAGAGATCAGAATAACCTTTTAACTGAAGCTTAAAGCATTCATACAAAGACTCTGAATAACTTCAATTTGTTTTTGAACACAACCTTTTCAAAAAGAACACAAAAATGTTCCCAGGCTCCCTTCCTATCCCTTTGTCATGGATGAATGACTTAAAGATCACAACATCACAAGCCTCAGAAGCATCCTTTAACTGAGTGGTGGATAAAACCACTAAAAATCTTCCGCTCAATTTTTATGTGAAGTATGCAGAACTTCAATTGATTTCAGGGAATAAATGCATTATTTAAATGTTAATTTTAACTAAAAGGTGACTAAGAGATGGAGCAGATTCAAATGGATACATAGGATTCTCCTTTTACCTATGAAAATGTAACGTTTTCCTTGATTTTCAGATTTCAGTCAACTCAAAAGATTATTTAATATAAAAGAAATGCCACTATTGAAATATATTCATGATAAATTATATAAAATTAGATAATAACATATTCAGCATTCTGTATCTATAAATATTAAGATTTATGTAAGTTAAATGTTTTCTATAATAAATATATATGTATGTTCATCATAATCTTAATAAAGACAGTGATTCTGGTGCTTTTCATTTGTGAGTTTGTTTTGTTGTTGTTTGTACACATTTGTATGCCTAGCACTTAAACTACACCTGGAAAAGATTAGCCATTTAGAAAAATAAATTCTAAATTGTATGAATTACTTTGAAAATATAATAAACAATTAGTATATTTATATTAGCTAAATAAAATATTCAAGAATGATTGATTAAATATAAGCTTTTACTCTTTTACTTTCCTTTTAGGAATAAAGAAAATTTGTCATTTTGCTAGACTTTTATGAAACAACATTAATGTAGAACTTTAATTGAGGATCAGAATTGAAATATAAGTACTTATTTTTCTTGGTGTTATTAATATTTTAATATATTTTCTATCAGAGAAAATCAAATAATAAACAAACATGTAATGGTCAACTTACATGTTTTGCAAGAAAAATAAATGTGAAGAAGGAAAAAATACAAGAGATAAAAGTGTGCAGGAGATGTTTTCATTGTTGAATCCTGTCTAAAGAAAGTGGAATTATAGCAGACTATGAAATTTTAGAGCACAAATCTTTAATAAACATTTTGAATCTTGTCTGTCAAGAATGTATTATATGTCTATGTTTCTTCCTTCTAAATGTAATTTGCTTAAAAGAATAAAACATTTAGTGTGTTTAGTTCAGCACTGTTATTATTTATATCAATTCTAATTTATTTTTATTCTATGAATTCGTTATTTAGATATGCAGAATGTTTTTATTGTGATTAAGATACCTGATTTCATTGGAAGTAGCGATTTCACAGTATCATGTAGTAGCTGAAGATTTTGGAAAGAAAACATTTTAAATCATCTTGGATTATATTATAAAGTACCTATAATCAGTCCTGAGAAATCTAAACATGTGCCTCCAAGAAAAAATGATCAGAAAAATTACCCACTTTCCATGGTATGGTTTAAAGTATTGAAAAACACTTGCATAATTATCCTTGAAGAAAATAAATACAAAAAGTCTTTGGTCATATGCAGCTGCAAAAATTTCAAAGTATGTATATTTGACTTTTCTAAGTATTTATGTGCTCTTTATTAAACTAACTCAAAATTTACATTACTATTAGCACTTTTATGAAAAACGTTGAACTGTAAAATTAATAATTTTCCATTAGGAAACATAATTCCAATCATTTACAAGTCCATTAAACCATATAAAGAGAAAAGTTGCTTTTTTTAGTTTCTGAATTTTTACAAATTTATTTATTGGAAAAAAAACAAGTGTTTGTTTACATCTTGATACTTTTTGTTTCCAAAGGTGTTGTGTAGACCCTTAATATCCATGCTTAATGAATGAAAAATTATTTTTTCTTACCTGTGTTAATGTAATCTGTCAAGTCACATTTAAAGAATAAATAATTGTTTTACTTTCATTATTAAGGAACCATCATTGGAAAAAAAAAGAGTGCTTTTTGTGTGTTGTGTGCATGTGTATGTATATGTGTGTATGTATACATATTTATATGAATGAATATATGAATATATATGTATATATATATATATCCAGTGATTTCCTCACCAAGTAGAATAACACTTGTATTTCAAATTATTTCTTTCAATATTATATAAAAATAATTTTACAAATTATAATTCTAGGAGAGCTGCAACTTAATTTTCTGTCTTATATAATCTCATAAATATTATTCTATCCTCTTTAAGGATATATAATAGCTGGTTTAGAGAATTGTGTTTTTAAGATGCATTTGTTTATTCAGCATTATAAATAAAACCAATAATATTACATTAAAATGATTGATTTTTTAAAAATCTTTTACCTTAATATAGACTCTCAATATTAGGGGTGATTTTGTTAAATTATATTCCTCAGAAAGTGAATAGCTTAATACATATTTTACCAGCTTGAAGGCAATCAAAAGAATAATAAAATATTATAAATTTACAGTTTTCAACAAGCATATACACCTTTTCAAATTATAATAAAAGTTACAAATATTCCCTTGATATATGCAAATGAAAATGTGTGTGCATATCTTACATATCATATATATGTCATACATGTGTGTACTATCTCTCTGTTTATCCATCTACATTAACATTATATGTATATTACACTAAAAAGAAAAATGTTGCCTTTTAAGTATACATAATGTATTTTAAATAACCATACCCTAATTTTAAAATAAAGCATTTCACACAGTAGAAATAATACAGGTAACAGTTTCTGGATCATTTCATCAATCAATATATGAATAACCACTTAAATAAGAAAAAAAAACTTTGTAATTTTAAGTTTGACTTCAGTAAGTAATTTTGGGTTAAGAAATATTAAAATATTAATCTATATTGATGTAGACAAAGCTGTGCTCTGAGGTAAAGTTACTATCTTTTTCTGTCTCTAAATAAAATATGTTATTTTTAGTTCTTTATATTTTTGCAACAACTCTCATCATATTTACACGATAGGAATGTTATACCTCTGTTATTATTTTAATTAATTATATTTCTTCTCTTTTATGTTTATCTATTTAGATTTTTAAAATCTGTAAGTATAAGACATAGGACCTAAAACATTTAATTATTTTCAGGATTTTTCAGATAAGAAAATACACACAGTGATGATAAGTATGCTCTAGGATGTTTTAAGATTTCAATACATATTTGTTATTATTAATTTTAATTAAAGTAACATTTATAAATACATGCTATATTTAGCTGCTTGCAATGTTGATTAAATGCTCTTTTATACCAACTGTAATGTATTCTAAATCCTCCTGTAACTATGAATGTTTTTGTCCTCATGAATTAAATCAAATTTGAATAAAATGGGAACTAATTTGTTTCTTAAATGTTTACCATGGCAATTCTGTAGATATTATGATTATGTGAATACATACACATATATACAAGTATATAGACATACATATATATGTATATATACACATACACACATAATATCGTCATGTTCAGAAGCCAGCTGGGGCTTGTTTTTCTATAAGTAATTATGGTTTTTATGTCCATGAGTTTTTTAGATTTTTAAATGTATATTTTTATTCGAAATCATTTAGGATCTATCTTGGCATTAGCTTTATCTTTGTAATTGTGTCTTTTATTATATGGACAATTTTGTGTTTAGACTATACCTTTATATATATATACCTTTTATCATATACATGATGGTGATATGATAATGATTATGATGATGATAGTAACTACATTATATTCATTCATCTGTATGCTTCAGTCTATTTTTTCAAAACTGGTAATTATCTGTAATTTGGAAATTTGTCCTCTTATATTCATATCTATTATTTCATTCATCATTAGTTTTATTGCTACTGTACCTATGATATCAGGAGAGCTTCTTTTGTTTGTCTATATATTGCTGATTTGAGCTTACACTGAAGCAAATTTGTTCTTCAATGGAGATTTAAAATATTAATAATGTTACTAAAAATCTGTAATTTTTCTTTATATTATAAAATTTCTTTCAATTAAGTCTATTTTATTACAACTTTTGAATTTTTTATTATCTTTTGCTGTAGTAAGCACAGAGATATTTTTCCAAATGTATATCTTACCGATGTATGTTAAAAAAAAGCTTTTGCATGAACCTACTTTTCCTTGGTTAGCCAAGGGAATAACCTAATGACTATATTTAATGAAATAATCAAAAGCCTACAGTTCTGTCTTGAAATATAATGCGGTGATTACTCAGTAGTTTAGACAAGCTAAAGAGGTATGTATCTCTTCCTCTGCATATTGATGATAAATAAAATATTAATTCCCAGTCGTATCCATCCTCTCTTATGAAGCAACCCAGATTTCACAGCCCGCACTAGATATATTTCTTGCAGGCATCTCTCCATACTGCCTCTTGAATAATCAGTGTTATCATCATTCAAAATGACTGATGACTAATTATTGTTGAACAAATGTGAGTGGCAGCTTTATATATATTTCTGTGAAAAATTTAGTATAGGAAAAATGCGTTGCAAGAGCATACAAACTTATATGACAATTATCCCCAATGCATCCTATTATGATCTCTATTTTTTTTCCTGTAATCTGGAAGATGGTTGCCTGACATATGAGAATACATGATCCATAAGCTTCTCCCTGAGCTATATGATTTGCTTACCAATATTGACTTCTTAATGTAGCTTCTTACCCTTTGTATTAAATGAAATAAATCTCGACTTTTAAAAGTGACAGGTGTTTGGCAGTTTTACTTTTTTAGTTTTGGAAAATCTATAAAAAGAAAAAAATTAAATCATGTGTTAGGAAAAGAGAAAATAGGTGATACGTTTAGGATAGGACTCTTAGTAAATAGTGAAGATTTAGTAGAAGAAAGCAATGCTTTTGAAATATGAAACTTCTAAGGTGCCAAAGTGATTGGTTACATGCTGATAAAATGAGAAATTTTAAAAATAATTTTCTCTGTTATATGCTTTCCGACATCTATCTTAGTCTTTAATATTATATTCCATTTATTATTTTTATCTCCCCTCAGCCTTACCTTTTCATAAGCCCAGTGTTGTGTTTATGGATATTCTTTCTTTTACACTTTTTTTTTTAATCTTGAAGAAAGGGTAATCTCTCAGCAGAGATTCTTAACAGAGAGAATACCTCGCTATCTTTTATTGTGTTAACACACCAGTGTGCTAATGGAATTCCATTTTCAGATATACTCCTGCAAGACAAATTCAAACACCTAGCTCAGGGTTCTCTTTTCAGTGTTTAATAACATGCATCCAATACTGGTGTAATGAATTACAGGTCTGTTTTTTACCCTGACATATATCTCTGCCATGGTGAGTAATGGGGTATTGATAAAACTATAACTCCTAGAATGTATTCCTTCCAGGTTATTCATTTTTTGTTTCTTTCCCAGAATATTGTTTGGGGCCACAATTTCCAGGTTATAGCAAGTATATTCCAGTTCCTTATCACATATATACACTACAGACATATGATTTTATGCTCTGCTAATTGTCTTTACAAGAATGTAGGATGAGAGACATTTAAGATTATGGGGAAATATTTCTTAATAGTTACATAGCTGGATGGTTGAGAGGGAGGAAATTTTCAAACACTAATATAGGTAGTAATTCATCATGCTCTCCTTGTTAAGCTCATGAACTAGTGTGTATAACACCCAAAACTTCAGAGAGATTTATTAATCTAGATAATTCTAATGAGTATAGAAAACCTGATAGACTTCAAATAATATTTTTAATAGTAGAGATTTTCTTATCAATTGTCTATTTTAACAGAAAATAAATTTCCTTTTTCAGACAACAGAGTGAAAACATAAAACTGTACAAAATATCTTACTATTTTTTAAAAGTTTTCAAGTACTACTAATATGAAGATATGAAAAGCTCTAAGAGATGTATACTGGAGGATGTTAAGATAGAGATAAAAAGAGGAGTGGTTAATGGCAAAAATTGAGGAACTGGAAGCAACTAAGACAATCTTAGAAAATGATGAAGAAAGAAGAGGCAATTTTTCTTTCCATCCAATCCTGGAACATCTTGCCATGTGTGTTATGTAAAGGGTAATTTTAATTTAACTTGTGTCAGTAATAAGGCTTTCCCTAAAGCCATTCCACTGACTTATTTTCTTAGAATGATAAACAGCAAAATATTTATCTTTAATTGGGAGACTGGGATTGACATATACACACTACTATATATAAAATAAATAACTAATAAGAACCTAGTGTATAGCACAGGAAAGTACTCTGTAATTACCTATATGGAAAAAGAATCTAAAAAAGAGTAGATATATGTATGTGTATAACTGATTCACTTTACAGCAGAAACTAACAAAACATTGTAAATCATCTATACTCCAATAAAAATTAATTTAAAAAATTACATAATAAAAAAGTTTTTTCCCCATTTTTAGTCCCTTTTAGAAATGCTGTTATTTAGCCACCTATTTAATTCAACTCAATTGCCACTTTTAATTTGAAACTTTATATATATTTTGATTGTTCTCTATTGTATTTGTGCATGTAGAATTCACACTAATTCAGATAATAACATATTATAATAAATCCTGTACATTACAAAATATTTGAATTTGAAGGCATTTGATGATATTAATTTTAAAAATTCAAAATATTAATGCTGAATCACATAGCTTTTCTGATCATGTAGATATATAGCTTGAATAAAGCTACAGTTAATCTGTATTATAAAAATATCTCACACAACATAAAAAATCAATTATATTATGTGTAATATTTACTTATATGTTGAAACAAGAGGAAAGGAAATAACGAAGATTTTCATCAAGATTTTTATCTGTGAAACAAAACTCATTCCTCTTTGAATATATCAGAAATATAAAATATTTAAATGTACATTTACATTTTTTCAGGATAATTTTTAATAAAAGTGACTACCGAAAGGTTTAAAACATTTACTGTGTTAGTATTCTATACAAAATTTAATTGACAACATTTAACTTCTATTTATATGATTGTAATTTTAATAGTTGTGAAGAACACATGAAATAATATTGTCATATGAGTCCTTTATCCTACTGTCAGATTATCTGCACAGTGTAAACAGTCAACAATGTTTGAAAAGTTACAAAATGCATATTGATTCTTTCCCATTCCCCCCACCCTGGGAAGTTCAGATGGTATATTCTCCAAAATCAGTAGGAAAACCTCCTGGAGAAGAGAGATTCAAAATTTTTGTTGGTTATTGTTGCTCTGTTTTCTTAGATAAATGCTTACTGTGATCTTTTGTTGAAGTAAGACTCTTATTCAGTCAAATGGAAAAAAAAGTTTGGAGTCAGGGAGGGAAGATTAAATAAAAATGGAATCTTCAGGGCAGTTTTCTCCAGCACACGTGTAGAAATAAAGGCTTGTCCAGCGTATCTTGTGTGCTTATTGATTATTATTTCATCTGGAGCTTATTTCCAGTTGATTTGTTCCAACTTTTTCTCTTTTCCTATGAATCACTTAACAGTTGTCTTTCACATTTAACCTGCTGAGTTTTCTGCTAGTTTATTTTTACAACTTCTTGAGATGTTCCTTATGTCCTGGCTCTTCGTGCTTTTGGTTTTACCAAGCCTCCTACAACATTGAATTTTCTGGGAAAACTTACTTGTGCTTATGTGTACTAAGGCACATGTAAATGTGTGTGTGTGTGTGTGTGTGTGTGTGTGTGTGTGTGTGTGTCTAGGAAGAAATTATAGCAGTTCAATACTTGTTGAGCATAGTAAGGCATTCCTCTTTATTATCTTCTACAACATTTAAGATGACAAATGGTATGGAATGTAACAAAAAATGTCTTTGTTTTAACATTATGTTGCTTAAAATAACCTGTTAGACGCCACAGATTTCTATTTATATAGTGCTTCTATTCCCAAACAAGTTTTATAGGTCTTATTTATTTCCTCATTGTGAAAACCATGTTAACTAAGTAAGGTTAGAAATGATAACATTATCTATGTTTGAAAGACAAGGAAACCAAGTCAGAAAGCAGTAAAATGGTATTCTGAGCATACCTGAGGAACTTAATGACAAGGTTTAGATTACAATATATGTCTCTACTTTCAGAAACTCTGGTATGGTTGTAAACAACTGTCCTGAGTCAATAATAATAACCAATAAAAAATAATACTAAATTTAAAAACTATTTTGGAAATATATATGATTTTAATTTTATTTAGAAGGTAAATGAGAGCTTCTCATTTTGAAAGAAAATTTCTTAAAAAAACACATTGAAACAGAGATAATAGAAAGCAAACTTAAATACAATATATATATACTTTTGTACCAAAGTTTTCCAGCTATTTGTGAAAAATGATGAACCACCAAATACATTACTAAATACAATTGATGATGAATTGAATGACTATCCAGGTATTAAGTGAAATTTTTTAATAAAATATTTAACATATGTTGACACAAAACTTGATAAATATGTACAATATATTTGTCATAGTATTAATATCTTTAGAGATCACTTAAGTCTATTACATTTATTCTTAATTAAATAAACTCATAGAAATGTGGACAAAAATAACAGATAGCTAGAAATGTTTAAATTTCCTATTTGGTTCTGTTACATAGAATCTTTTTCTCTGTTGGAATTTCTTATCTTTTCATCCATTATATGCATGTTTTCACTTACCTTCCTACTTTCTTGCACACAGTTATAATACCTGCTTTATATTCCTTTTCTGACCATTTCAATATCTGTATCATCTTGGGTATGGCCTTTGCCATTTCCCTTGAGCACATATCAATTTGCTTTGGGTGTATTTGTGTGTATGTATTGCAAAATTTCAGATTGCAACTAAATAATATTGCAATAGAGTTAGACTCTAGACTCTGTTACAGTTCTCTGAAGAAGTATTTTATATTTTCGAATAGCACTTCTTTTATAAAATTATTGAGGTATAATTGATATATAACATTATATTAGTTTCAGGTGTAAAATATAATTATTTGATATTTGTACGTATTGGGAAATAATCAGTACAATAAATTTAGTTAACAACTGTCCCCATACATAATTATGCATTATTTTTCTTGTGATGAGAACTTTCAAGATTTGCTCTCTTAGCAACTATCAAATATGCAGCACAGTATTATTAACTATAGTCACGACGCTGTATATTACATCCTAAGACTTATTTTATAGCTGGAAGTTTGTATCTTTTACCCCCTTCACCCATTTTACCCACCCCTCACTTCCAGCATCTGGCAACTATCATTCTCTGTAACTATGAGCTGTTTTGTGAGTTTGTGGGTGTGTGTTTTATTCCACATATAAGTGAGATTATATGGTATTTGCCATTCTCTGTATGATTCATTTCTCTTAAATAATGTTCTCAAGTCCATCTATATTTTTTGCAAATGACAAGATTCCATTCCTTTTTATGGCTGAATAATATTCTATTCTATACATATATGTATATATATATACATATATGATATATAAATATTTATCATATTTTTTAATCTATTCATCCATCAATGACATGAGTTACTTCCCTATCTTGGCTAATGTAAGTAATGCCAATAATGTAAACAACAAAATAAATATAAGTTTTGTTTTACAAGGCAATTAACCAGGTTGGAATCAAATTGCACTCTATGTCTCTTCATGGTGGTTGGCAAGTCAAAAATCAGTTCTGGTTTTCATTTTGTTTTGCTTTGTTTCCCTTAGTTGTGAGCTATTTTTAGTTGGACCTACTCATAGGTAGTTCAGGAATCATCTGGAGACTGTGGCAATATATGAAGAGAATTTGGGGTTCTTCTTATGTTTTTCATCTTTTCCAGCACAACCTCCCTCATTTTTCAGTAGTTATATTTTCCCAATCTCTGTCCTCTAGTTCTTCAGGTCAGTCAGAAATACTATAGTTTTCTATTATAAATTTTGCCATCATGTGACATGCTATGACCATAGACTTCCCTCAGCCTAAAATCATAAACACAGGTCACTCACTCTGTCCTGGTCTCTTCTTCCAATTCTCCTCGCTCTGACAAAATAAATGCCTGCTTTTTTCACCTTCCCTGTCTTTCAGGTAGTCCTACCATCCCCAGATATGATCTTTGTCATCAGTGGGGAGTTCAGCCTGTTAGAAGGTGACTCAGGCATAGTGAAAGTAAAATTATTCACATTTCAATTTTAAATTTCCACTAACCTATATATATATATATATATATACATATACATAATACTTATATATAAATATATATACATATATATACTTTTAGGCTGAAAGATATATGCTTATAACTATGATTAATATATAAGGTACAATAGACTATCATCGGTTAACACATGTTCCAAACTAAGTTTAGTAATTATGCGAAAGTATGACATCTGTTGTAAAGTTTTTATTCATATGAAAGCCTTTTTGGATTAAGTTTTTCAATACAAATAAAATATATGTCTTAGATATAGGGACTACATTTAGAAACCATTAAGAAAATTACATGTGAAAAAAGTCAGAGGCAAAAATTTTAACAGTATATTGGTCATGGTGATTACTCTCCTTCTCTTGGTAACTATTTAAATTTTCACTGGAGAGTCATCCTTTATCCATAAAGCCTATGTGGAATTCTTCCTGTGCTCTAGGTCTAAGCAGTTCAGTATAATTTCATCAGTAATGTTTATTAGGTCTGGAATGGGCATGTGACCCAATTCAATCAGATAAAGTTGTAAACATATGCTAGGAAATTCTAAGATTAAAGGATCACTGTTCTCCTGGCTAAATGGTGTGATATTCAAAGGTACAGCAGGCACTGCTACAGCAATTTGCTCACTACCACAGATCATAATTTTAGGATGAAACTGGAACCTCAGGTGGTAGAGTACAATAGAGAAAGAAGCTGGATTCTTAGAGATTTAATTCAGCTTCTGACTCGTATACATGACACTTTAGCTTTCCCTACCTGGAACATTCTTTGTAGAGCAGGTACTATGCCTCTTTTATTGTTTCAAAAAATTTGAGGGATTTTGTTGTTTTTGTAAATCACAATGTATCATATTTTCACTGACACAAGTTTTCTTAAAATAATACATTCTCTTATATGGTATTTTTATGTACTCAAGTGTTTTTCTGAAATATTAAAAAAAACCTTGATCAGAGAAAAACAAGTTATTATTACATTTGCTTATTTATTTGTTTTTCTTCATTACTAACACAATTTGCATTTTTATTTCTATATTACAACACCTAATTACAATCCCTAGTACATAGAGATTGCCATCAAAAGTTCACTGAATGAACACCTAAACTGAGGAAAGACAAAAGTCAGAAAAAACGGCCATGAGAATGCATGTTTTCTAGATGTGGTAGACTAAATCCTTCTTCACGAATATTCAGGTCCCTATTTGTGGGAGGATTACACAACAGTGTCCCTTAAACTTACTCTTAGTTATGTGACTTGGTTTGGCCCAGAAAATGTGTAAGTGTCATCTCTCTACTCCAGGCAGAAGTTTTCAGAGCTGGAGCATGATTTGTTGTGGTATTGTTTTCTTGCTGTGATCATGGAAACGTGTGTTTGGATGGAATCACTATCAGCTTGGGTCACTGAGGGACAAAGATGAGCAGAGGCCCCATTGGCAAACTGTGTTGGGCATGTAACATGAGGGAAAATAAACTTGGTTTTGTTACCTAATTCTATTTGGGGCTGTTTGCTACCACAGTGTTCTTCTAGGCTATCATGACAGAAACATGATAAAGAACAGATAACTGCCCAGTGAAACTCTGGTGAAGGGTTATCTGAATAAGAAGGTACAGTTATTGGAAATTTATGGATAGTGCCATTTTTATTAATTAAATGTTTAAAATATGAATAATGTGTATTCTTATAGCAAATAAACCATTTAATTGTAGAAATAAAATAGAAACTAAATGTTTTTTATGTTTTCATAATTTTTGTGTCCACCTAAATCTATTTTTTTCTAATAATTATTTAATTTATTCAATGATGATTATCCTGTAACACGGGTTTTCAGAAATATATTCTACAAAGTAGGGAGAAAATTCTATACCTTAATTTGTAATGAAATTGCATGTTTTAGGGAACCAAGCTTTCTCACATATCTGATATTTACACATCATCTACACTTCTTTTTGTTGTTATTTGCTATGGTTTGGATATAAACCTAGAATCTTGACAATCTAGGAACTTTAGTCCTTTCTCAGATTCTTGCTTTAATTACTAAAGTTAAGGATGTACAGAGAATTAACAGCTGCCGAACTACAATAATAAAATCCTCAATTAAGCTTATGAACAATTAGGTTTTGCTTTGATACCATTTTGTTTACTTACTAAAATTTTATTAATTAATCATATGTAAATGTCTGTCTTATCAGTTGTTGAATTACATAGCTATGCAACATACACATATGTATACATACCCCCTACATATGCACATACAGGAACTCTTGGAAACTGACTAGACAGACAAGGTATTACGGATGTCTCCTCAAAAATCATGCTGTCTCTATGTATATGTATGACTGATTCACTTTGTTATAAAGCAGAAACTAACACACCATTGTAAAGCAATTATACTCCAATAAAGATGTTAAAAAAAAATCATGCTGTCTCTATTCAGAGCAGCTAATATAAAATATGAGAGAAATCAAAGCTCTAGGCATATAAAAACAAACCTCCACTTACAATACAGACTACACTACAGTACAGACAAGTATATCAAATTTCACATAAGAGCTAGTACCTTAGAGATACAAATTCAACAAACAGTCATAAATATCTGAGGAATTACCTGGGATCCCATGGAAACACATGTTGAGTGGCCAGGCATTACCTGTGGTAATGAGTTTTTCAAAATTCCTACTAACAGACTTCTTCAACCTTGTACCACAGATAGTGTACCTGCTACCACCTACAACTAATGTGAATGTCTTGATGTTATGCACAGGAGAGCTAATCAATATAATAGATTTTTCTGAAAAGAACTAGTTATTAGAAAACTCAGTAAGGTTTGCACTTCAGTAAGTGTTCTGTGGTCTCTGGTGAAACTACAGGTCCACAGTAAAAATAGAGATTGATATGTACACACTGCTATATTTTAAATAGATAAACAAGGAACTACTGTAAAAAAATAAATAAAATTTTAAAAAAAGAAATTGAGTAAAAGTTGTCAATTAGTCTCAGAATAAAAACAAAAAATGGAGATGGAACAGAAGAAAAGACAATTTTTATAATACTCTTTAAGTTAAAGTAGTAAATAAATTTGGTTTCTCATCTATTTCTCAAATCATATTGCATATTTTTATAACATTATATTAGTTTCAGGTATACAATGTATTGATTTGATATTTGTATATATTGCAGTGTGGTCACCACAAGAAGTCTAATTAACATCCATCATCACATAGTTACACATTTTTCATATTGCATATTAAGTTCAAATCAATGGAATCAGTTATTTGTGGAGATGATCTTCAACAATGATCTTCAAGAAGTTATATAAAATATATTTATTGGAAAGATGAGGATACTGACATTCAGCGTGTTTAAAATCAATTTAGATGGTCATCTATCTAATTAGGAAGATTTAAATTCCAAAGCATTGGTTTTTATATATCCTACCCAGTGTTTTAAAATATAAATAATACTGTATTTCAGTAACTGTGGTAATTGACGATAAGAGGGAGAAAACATTTCACAAAAGTAGAGAGGTTAACTCAAAAATGTGGGTAAGAATAACATGTTAAATACTACACAACTGAAAGAATGAGATTATAATCTCATCATTCTGTCCTAAATATGCATTCATTGGCATGGGCTAGTTAAAATAATACTATTTTATATCAAAAATACTGCTAATTCTCCTACATCCTAGGTCTTTTGGTAAGTAATTTAACCTCTCTGACTTAATTTTTTTTTTCTTCTGTAAAAGGTAAATGAGAGTTTCTGATAAACTGAGAGTGCCTTGTGCTGAGTGAGTCTATGCATTTCAAAAATAATAATAATGGTGATGATAATGATTATGCATAAAACCGGATCATACCGTTTACAAATTTCATATTATTTAAGATTTTAAATGTTGTATAGAGATTTGTCATTAGAATTTGATAGGAGCAAAGATATAATCACCTAGGTTGGGTAAAGGGAAATATGGAGAAAACTAACATTCATTAACTTCTATATACCAGATAGGTTGCTAGGCATTTTACATTATATTGCTATTTAATAATGACAATGAAAAAAACAATTATAAAACAATGTGTGAAACAATATGTATTCAGGAAACATGTGAAAAGGTAAGGTTGAAAGAAAACACATTCATCATTTATGGAAGTAGTCTATTTTGAACTGGGAATTTGAATCTTTCCAAAAAATGTTTTTATCATAACAACACCAGTTAAACATAGTCATTTCAACTGACGACCAGTATCATTTAAAAATGTTTGTCATATTATTTTACATCAAAATACATTATATGATTTGACATCTAGGTCCTAGGAAGCATGGAAAGAGGAGATTTTATATAAATAAAAGTTGAATAACAGATAACATTTTATGAAGCTATGAGTCTATTTCTAGAAGGAAATAACAAAAGAAGAAGCAAAAATAAAATGGGAATAGGGCACTCAAAGTATGTCAGATGTACTTGCAGGAGGGCTACAACATATTGGAATACCATTTTCAAGACTAGTCGCTAAGCTCAGATTTAGCAAAATCAAACAGACAATAATTAAAGGTAAATAAAAGAATGAGATATTGTTATCTTTATTAATTTTTATTTTTTTAAGATTTGCAGGAAGGTAAAAATAATCTTATGAATACATGTATGTCTGTATCTTTTCTACCTGTATCCTCATTGGCAGTAGGGATCTGAGGAGGTGAGGCTCACCTTTCAGGATGTCTGCCAAAGGCCACTAATTCTGTTAATACTGATGATGAATAACCTTGCAAAGTAGTCTAAATTCTACCAATGGACATGTGTTCCTTTGTTGTTGTTTTTTTTTCCCCCTGTGGTAGCTAAATTGATGTTTTGTAATTTAAACATGAGCTATTCCTTTTTTTTTTTTTTTGCGGTACGCGGGCCTCTCACTGTCGTGGCTTCTCCCGATGCGGAGCACAGGCTCCAGACGCGCAGGCTCAGTGGCCATGGCTCGTGGGCCTAGCCGCTCTGCAATATGTGGGATCTTCCCGGACCGGGGCATGAACCCGCGTCCCCTGCAAAGGCAGGCGGACTCCCAACTACTGCACCACCAGGGAAGACCCCTGAGCTATTCCTTTTTATCTGTTTCTTTTGGTGCTTATTTGTTTTTAGTTCACGTCACTTAATTTTTATTCTTAACCTTTTCAACAACTTTTAGATGTGGGGATCATAAAATGACAGGGTAATTAGGAAAAGGATGAGAAGGTTTCATGACCCAAACAAGGGAACAAGTTGGCTGTATTTTATCTCTTACTTAGCTCTGTAGAAATCCTTCTAGTTCCTGCACTGCCTAGTCAATATCCTATTTAGTCTCAGGATAACTCCTTGTTAGTAATAACCTCTTAATAGGAGAGAATGTTACAATTACCATAAATAAATCAACAAATTTGGTGAAGCAGGGAAAACAGAAACAGAATCTCTAATTCTATTCCAGGTTAGTAATAGACTGTCCGTGACAATCCACACAATAATTGGCACAAATATTGTTGCTTGTTTTTTAAGAAATTCATCCTCTATGGAAGAGGTAGAAAAAATCAGATCTTCAGCATATGTACATAGAATGTTTATAATATAAGAAAATGCTCTAGGGTAGCTCACACTTGGGAAGTAAAAGGAGGGAAAACAGTCCTCAAGGAAGGTTTCCCATTGTGTCCCAAGAAGTTTAGCTTGGATAACTTTTTAGTCCTTCCTAAATATATGCTGTCCAGACTGAGCAGAACTTCTCATCATTTTATGAGGACAGATTAGCACTGACAGCCCTGCATAGTTATCATTATGAATAAAAGAGCAAAGATTTTCTGATCACTAACTTGGCTTTATTTACCCCATGGCGGACAATGACAGGCAGTAATTACTGGCAGTCCCCAAAAGGCAGGGACTGAAAAATGTCAGTAGCTGATGATTGTAACACAGGCAGAAGCTTAGATTTTGTAAGGAGTGTTTACAATTTCAATTCAAATATTGATAACATAACTCCTGGGGGCAGGTTAAAGACAGGTTCACAGGTTCTTTGAGATCTATCCTCTGAAGAGGTGGAGCTAAATTCCCTTCCCTTCGCATGTTCTCTAGGTTATGTTACTTGCTTCTAGTGAATAGAATATAGTAGAAGTGATAAGATGGCATCTCCAAGGTTAGGTTATCAAAGATTTCAACTTCCCTCATGAGTTTCTCTCTCTCTCTCTCTCTCTTCATAACTCACTCTGAGGGCAGTCAGCTGCTATGTTGCAAGGACTCTCAGGCAGCCAACACAAAGTCCACATGACAAGGAACCACATATATATGAGTGAGTTTAGACGTAGGTGCCTTGTTGCCTGCCAGCAAAAATGTGAATGAACTTGGGAAAGTATCCTTGAATTAACCGCAGCAGTGACCAACAACTTGATTATAAACTTATGAGAAACTCAGTTCTAGAGTGACTCAGCTGAGCTAGTCCTGGATCTCTCATAACAGAATCTGGGAAATAATAAATGTTTACTATTTTAAGAGCAAATCTGAGGTAATTTGTTATGAAGCAATAGATAACTAATACTACTTTCAGAATATTTAAGCCAAGTAAAAGAGGGATTGCCTTGTCTAAATACCAGGATTTGCCAGTTTCAGAGTTATCAAGGTTTAAGTGAGATGTTCTGGCAAGGTTAATATTTTCTTAAAGCTACGCTAGTAGAGTGATAAGGATATAACAACAAAGAAACGATTACTTATTGGTATTTTAATATGTGGCATATGTCTAGTACCTCATCTAATTAATATTTATGTGAAAGTAAAGAAATATGCTTGGACAGAATATTATTTATAAATATATATATATAATTAAAGTATAATCTATTAAATTTAAGTAATCCACTTGGAATTTTTCTGGTCTTATAATCACAACAGAAGATTATGATTTTATCTTATCATAAACATTATTCCCTGTATCTTGTGCATCCGTATTCCAATGTCAAATTTTCCTTTATGTTTGATGCCTTTAAAAGAACTATAACAAACACTGAATTATTCTTTCTTCATTTCTATCTTTTCACTAAGTGAAACTAGATCTCAGATAGAATATTGATTGATAATGAATCATAGATTATTTGATTTCATTATAGTGAAAGGGCTAGTTAGTTTCTTTGAGGAGATGAATGAAAAATAAAAATAATAATGCCGTAAAATTAGTGACATGAAGTCCTGAGTGATAATTAAAATTCGATACCAAAGAAGGATTATTCGAGATAAAAATGCAAATACTGCCTTAACCTGTATTTCAAAGAACATTTAAAAGAATAAACAAAACTAAATTAAAAAAACAAAAAATACCATCTTTAAACTCTATGTGTAGAGTTGTGTGCAGAGATGCTTATTATGCCGAGCAGACAAAACAGGCATACAATTTGCTTATCTCAAGATGGATTTAAGAATGAAGAGTTTCATTAAAAGAGAGAAGTTTTGTAGCCAGGGTCCTTGAAGCATTGTGGGTGTTGATTTTCTGTTCATGGATCTGTTTTGTCGATCCATTCTGTGTGTCTGTGGTTTCTTCCCTCTTTTATGCGTTGTCAGTGTTGCTGAATGCTATGAGACAATACTTGATGTAAACATCCTCAGGCAATCATTTTCAGTTGAGAAATTTAAGATCTGAAAACTTAAGCTCTATTTTATGAGTGCAATCTGTGTTAGGGTGCCCGATTACACGTGGTAGCTGTGTGCTTCTGAGGTGTTTTTAGGGGAGAAACATCCATACTCTGCCAAATTTTATGGGTTTAGGGGAAAATAATGATAAGAAGTCATGGAGAAAAATTCAAAAAGAACTTCCAAGTAATTTCTAGGAATTTTAGAAAAAACAAACAAACAAACAAAAAACACATGCAATGTTATAATATTTTGTTTAATAGAAAATAAAAGCTTAAATGAGAGAAAGTAAATTGTTCTATGTTGAATAGAGTGAGTTACACTGGAAAATAAACAATATTAGACTGAAAATAAGCAATATTAAACATTGCCATTGATTAAATATGTCTTTGAAATGCCACGTACTTTCCAAATATCTTCAGCATTAAAACAGTATCTGCCCTTGCTCGAATTTGTTTAAAGGATCAAATTATGTAATTTATAAAATACAAAATACTCTAAATTTTAAGTGACAGTTTTAACCCAGATGTCAGGTAAGGTCATTCAGTCCAATAACATTAAATTTTTTTGAAGTTATAATTAAAATGTTATATGTACATAGTTTAAAGATCATACTGAACAAAAAGACTGATGATGAAAAAGGGCAGAACCCTAATCTGGTACTTTTCTCCCCACTCTCCCTCCCTTATCTTCATATTTCCAAGTAACATAAGATACTGCTGTTCTGCCCTTTATTAACTTAACATTATATTCAACATCCTATATCACAGAATAGATGTTTTACATGCTTATTTGTCTGAAAACACGTCCCCTCTTTTCATTCTTTCAATGTTGTTTTATGAAAATTGTTAGTTAAATCAGTGGTCAATCTGTATCTTTTTATATAATTATAGTTTCTTCTGAGCTAAAATGTCACATATTATTTTCTTCATTATATATTTCTTTAGTTTCTTCTGCAGTTAGTATTCTCCTTACATACTAGTTTTATTTATAAAATTTCTGTTGTTATTTTAGCTATTTCACCAGATCTGCCAAATACCTGCCAATATTTTTCAAATGTTCAAATGTGTAAATTCCATTTTTCTTTTCCTAGCATCCTGTCTCTTGGAAACATCATATTCTGCTTCAATTTGGACTCTGTGACCTGAGGCACTGCTAATGTCAAGAGACTGTGCTTTAATTTTGGAATTTCTTCCCATGCTCTCCTCTGTTGGAACTCTTGCTCACTAGGTAGCTTGTAGTACTTTTTCTTGGTTAATTTATTGTCTGGTGCAACCCAATCTCCATTAAATTCCAAGAAAGAGTGCAATGGAGGTGAAATTTTTAGTAATTGCTTATACAAAAAGCCTTTATTATATACATGGTTTGCTAGGTATAGTGGGCTAAAAGATTGCTCCCAAAAGTAAGATATGTCTGTTTCCTAACACCCATAACCTGTGAACATGACCTTTTTTGGAAAAAGTATCTTTGCAGATGTAATTAAGTTAAGGATCTTGAGTTGAGATCATTTTGGATTTAATATGGTCTCTAATTCAAGTGTGAAAGTGTCCTTATACGACAAAGGCATAGGGAAATTTGAGATTCAGACCCAGAGGAGAGAAGACCATGTCAAGATTGAAGCAGATATTGGAGCCATGAAGTCCCAAACCAGGAATGCCTGGAGCCACTATAAATGGAAGGGTCAAGGAAAGATTCCACCCTAGAGCCACAGGAGGGAGTGTGTTCAGAATACCTTGATTTTGAACTGCTGGCCTCCACATTGTGAGAGAATACATTTCTGTTGTTTTAAACCACCAAATTTGTACAACCCTAGGAAACTAATAAAGGTGGGTAAAGAATTTTATGCAGAAAATATTTTCATCTATTATTGTATTTTAAATTATTTCTTAACTCTGATTTTCAACAATTTTCATGTAATAACTTTTCACTTATTTCTCTCTAAAAGCTTAAGATATTCGCTAAATACCTTATGTTTAGAGATTTTATACTGATACCTTGGTATCATCATCATCATCATCTTCATCATTATACATTGAGATTGGCACTCATTGTATCCTTCAACTAGTAGACTTATGTCCTTCAGTTCTGTGAAGTTTTTGTTTGTTTATTTTAATACAAAAATATTCCCTAGTTTTTTTTCTATCATTATTATTAATTGATTCCTAATTGTTTCATTGCTTCCCTCATTTTTTTCCTTAAGAAATTCTGAGTTTTATTCATCAAATGTGATATTTTAAAATTTTTACCATTTTTAAAAAATATTTTAAGACTACTTTCTTGTTCTACATTTTTAATAGTTCCCAATTCTTTGTTCTAAATGATCACTTTCTATTACATATCTGAAATACAAAGCATAGATTCTAGCAGTCATTTCTCTTATTTCCTTCTACTTTTGTTTCATCAGAGTTCTACTTTTCTGTTATTTATTTTGGTCTCTCTTTAATATAGGAAGATTCCCTCACATGTCCTCTGTTGGCTTTTCAGTCATATTTACTTGGAAATTCTATGCTTTGTTAACAGCTGCACCATTCTACCAATCTATAAATGAAGATCAGTTAGTGACTTACATAAGTTCAATCCAAATATATTAATAGTTAGAGGTCCTTTCCCTAAGCCATCTCAGTTTTTCCCAGGAATAAATCTCCCCAATCCTACAATTATTGGTCTGAGTAAAAGCTAAACCACAAGAGGAAGTGTGGTTACCCATTTCTCTGGGTGATTATTTTCCCCAGTATTTCAATTCTATACTTCACACCCAATTTTGCTTCCCCCAGAGAAATTAAGCTGAAAAATGTTCCAGGAAATATGTCTATTCCTGAAATGCAGTTGGGAACATTGAAGGTTTAAAGCTGGAGGGGACAAAACTTATAAGCTTAACCAATATGAAGGCTGATTTTTTTCTGTTTTCCTGTTCTACCAGATATCTTATGCCTTGAACTTCTGGGACTTTGCAAGTATCTGCTGGTCAAATCCACTTGGTTTTCCTTTGGGATCTGCTCTATAAGAACCAAGGTTCAATTCATATTCTTCTCTCATTCATAGTCTTCTCTGATAAGTCTTCAGCACTCTTGTATCCTATCAAAGGCCAAGTTGTTTCTCATTCTCTGTGGAATCCTCAAAGCCCAGCACAATTTTTGAAGCATAGCAGATTATGTATAAGTGCACAATGAACTGTTAAAATATAATATTTTATAGTCCATAAGTTTTTAAACTAGAAAAAAAGTATGATCATGACAGAAATTATAAGGCTTATTATTAATTTTTATTTTTAATTTAATAATTGATGATTCTATGAGTAATATGGCATCAAATGAAAGAAAATGCATTTTAATAATAATATTGAAGAAATAGACTTACCTAAACTTTTTCAAAAGAAAGAAATATTTTGTATTATTAAGATTCAAGATGAATAAATGGATTTAAAATTTGGGAAATCACAGGAGGCTGTATCATTATGCAAGTATAAATTCAATTTCCAAATAAACAACCTCTGTGAATAGGTTAAAATCTGAGCAAAATCCAACCAAGTCTTAAATAATATGGTTAAATCTACACAAAAATATATTTTTATTTTTATTTATTTATTTTTATTTTATTTTTTATTTATTTTTTTGTGTGTGTGGTACGCGGGCCTCTCACTGTTGTGGCCTCTCCCGCTGCAGAGCACAGGCTCCGGATGCGCAGGCTCAGCGGCCATGGCTCATGGGCCTAACCGCTCCGCGGCATGTGGGATCCTCCCAGACCCGTGTCCCCCACACCGGCAGGCAGACTCTCAACCACTGCGCCACTAGGGAAGCCCCCCAAATATATTTTTAATGAATATAAATTATGTTCAATAATGAAAGCCATGTTTGCTGGTAAATTAACAGATATTAGACTTGGAAAATAAATAATAAAGGAATTATGGAAAACAACAATAAATTAGCACAAAAGTATATGATGAATCTTGCTTTAATGAATCTAGATATCATGAATGTTTTACTATGAAGAAAATTATCAATCAAAAAATTATTTTTTTGAAAAGAGATATAGAATTAGAGATAAATCTACATTGTAAAAAAAAATGGAGGTTGTCTCAGAAAAGGTAAATTTGAGTAAAATACTTAACACTACTATAATTAAAGAAAAAGATTTTAAAAGAAAAATATCTGGGGATTTTTCTATTAAAATAATCATAGTTCAAAAATTCATAATTTTTAAATAACTCCAGGCTACTTCAACCACAGAATGATTGCAGAGTAGCCAATGATGTCAAGGATATGGAATATATCCACTTAAGAATAGCAAATAAAATATTTTGTAAAGTGCCATGGAATAGTAATAAAAAATTCAAATTGACTTGGATAAAAGCAGAGCCTTGTGAATATAAAACTGACTGATGTATAACAAACAAAATGTCAATGTATTTAATGGAGTGCCACAGGGATCAGTGTGAGGACTGATCTTATTTAACAGCTTAATTAATGATCTGGAAGATGGAGAAAACAGTATGTTAATGAAATATGTAGCTGATATCAAATTGGAAGTTTTGTCAACACCAATTAACATAGAAAAATTATTTTAAAAGGGAAGTTAGAGAGGTTAGATTTATTAAGAAGAAAAAAATAAATTGTTTGTTTAATTTGTTAGAAATAGAATTACCAAAAAACTTTGAGGGGAAAAAAACACTGAATAATGTTTGCATATAAAATGGTGGAAACAAAATGTAAATGTAAGAGAATTTTACAAACAAACTACCCTACACAGTAAATAGAATTTACACATTTTTAGAGTGCAAATATTCTAAAATGTGTAATGCATTTCTTTTTTAATGCAAGGTTGGCCTGCAAATTTTGACATTAGATTAGAGAAAACAATATAACTAAAATGAGTTTAATAGTAACAATGATGCTGAAGTGCTGAAGTTCTGAAGTTTTATGGGATTTATGTATGCATGATTGAAAACAATGAATTGGGAAAAAACAGATTACACAATTCAGTTTAATATAGTCATTACAATGTGATCTGAAGTTGCAAAATAAGTATATTTCCATAAGTGAGTGGTTTGGTATCCACTTCAGTAAGTTGACTTGATAAGGATCCTAATATTTAAATTTGCCAGAGTAGAGTTTTTAACAACTAAAGTTGTATAATTCAATGAGGTATTATAGAAAGATTAAAGAATTCAAATTAAGAGAGTTGTATTTCGATTTGGAAGTCTGCTTACCTTTACAAAGCATCATCATCTTCTTCTGTAAATGGGATAAATACCCAGCTTTGCAGAATTATTGTAGGAATTATGAGACACACATTTTTTAAGTGCCAAACATCATGCCTGTCATATTGGAGATGCTCAACAAATGTTGATTCATTGTTTCGAATTTGTCCCTTGCGGCAGTGTCAATGACCCTTATGGATTGGAAACTGATAACAAAATTACCTGTGTAAGCTAGTTGTAACAGCTAAAACTTAAATAAGTCTTGAGATATTACTGATGCATGTGATCCACAGAAGCTTTCAACTCTGTGGCCAAAAGTCAACTGTTTCCACCCATTAATAAATATATTTCTGCTGCTTGTGGAGGCAGAATATAATGATATAAGGCATACAACAAAAAGAAGAATAGTTCTCCTTTCAGAGAGGCAGTGGAGGCAATTATACAACTTCATCAGCTACAATCATATTTCAGAATGATATCATTGGAAGAAGTTTCTCTCAAGAATATTTCACTCAGGTAGAATAAAAATGAAAGTATATCTGTTTATTCAACAGATAATCATTGAGCAGATACTCAATTCTCAGGCATTGCTTCAGGCACTGGAAACTGCAAGGAAATAAAAAGCCAAATGCAAAACAACCCTTGTCTTCCCAGAATTTATATTTCAGAGGAAGAAAACAGACAATAATTAAATAAACATTTAATATGTCAGGCTCTATGTGCTATACAAAGATACAATGTTTGGAGGATACTCAAGATGATAGTTGGCAGAAGCCTGGAGTAAATAAGTAACTCTGCAAGCATTTAGAGAGTGCCATCCCAGGCACAGACCAGAGGCAAGACCAGGACCTAGAGATGGACAACGTGTAGTATTTTCTATAACTGGTAAAAAGGCCAGTGCCCTAGAGCTCATGGAAATGGGAGGAGAATGATCAGATATGAGGTAAGAGAGCCTTTGATAAAACTGATGACAATTAGCTATTAATGATAGTTATTTCTTACTGATGATGATTAGATATCATTTTGAAAACAAAGGAAAGCCATTGGAAGATAGTAAATGGAAGAGTGAAATTGGTTACTCAATTTTCTTTAATTGAAGGCCTCAGCTGCCCCGTGGTGAATAATTACAGAAGTAAAAGTTCTAGCAAAGGGACCATTTACGAGTCAACCCTGATAATACAGGTGTCAGACAATGATGAAGGTGGGGAGGAGCAATCAAACCTTGTAAACATTTTTGAAAATAAAACTCAAATAATTTACTTGTTTAAATTTAGCCTGAATAAATAAGGAACAGAGGTTTTTTTTGAAGAATTAAGTAAGAAAAGGAGCAGTTCTACTGCTTACAGAAGAGTAGAAATCAGACTTTGGTTTTGGATACACTGATTTTTTAAGTTACCCAACTAGATAAGCAGAGTAGGAAGTAAGATATCCAACTCTGGAATCCAGGGCAGAGCAGGGCTAAGTAGATTTACAAGTCATCAGCACATAGAGAACATCTGAGGCCTCCAGCCTGACTGAGCCTGGATAGATGAGAGAAGAAGTCTGGTCTGGGCACCCTCCAGGGTATGCCCGTCAGGATGTGAGGAGGCACTATGAAAGGGAATCAAAGAGGTGACAAAGTTTGCCTCTCTGAAAATATATTTTCATTATAAATTATTGTGAGAATTTGTGTTATCTGAAAAAAAGTGGAGGAAGAAATGATCAAATGTTGGATTTTAAGATAGAATTTGAGGAATGTAAATACAGAGAGCAACTATACTACATTTTTTTAAAGACTGATAGCATATTTATTTATTGAAGTATAGTTGCTGTAAATATTATATAAGTTACAGGTGTATAATATAGTGATTCACATTTTTTAAAGGTTATATTCCTTTTACAGTTATTATAAAATATTGGCTATATTCCCTGTGCTGTACAATATATCCTTGTAGCTTGTCGTATACATAATAGTTTGAACCTCTTAGTCCTCTACCCCTATACTACCCCCCCCCTCTTCCCTCTCCCCACTGGTAACCACCAGTTTGTTCTGGGCCTCTTGATATGATTTCTCCTTATATGAGCTAGTCTGGGCTTCTTCACAGCATGGAAACCTCGGGGGCTAAGATTGCTTACTTTTTTAATAAACTGGAGTTTAGTTGATGTACAATATTATGGAAGTTATAGCTGTACGATATAGTGATTCACAATTTTTAAAAGGTTATACTCCATTTATAGTTATTATAAAATATTGGCTATAGTCCCCATGTTGTACAATATATCCTTGCAACTTATTTTATACCTAATAGTTTGTACCTCTTAATACCCTACCCCTGTATTGCCTCTCTCCCTTTCCCTCTCCCCACTGGTAACCACCAGTTTGTTCTCTATATCAGTGAGTCTGCTTCTTTTTTGTTATATTCAGTAGTTTGTTGTATTTTTCAGATTCCACAAAAAAAGTGATAGCATACAGTATTTCTTTCTTTGTCTGACTTATTTCACTTAGCATAATGCTCTCCAAGTCTTTCCATGTTTCTGCAAATGACATTATTTTATTCTTTTTTATGGCTGAGTAGTTTCCATTGTGTATATATATCACATCTTTATCCATTCATCTGTTGATGGGCATTTAGGTAACTTCCATATCTTGGCTATTGTAAATAATACTGTTATGAACATTGGGGTACATGCATCTTTTTAAATTAGTGTTTTAAAAACACTAATAATAAACTTTTAAATGTTTTTGTCCTAAAAGGGAACAGGGAGGTAGGGGAGTCGCTAGAAGGTACACAGAGTCAAGAGAACTTTACAATATGCTGTGACATTACAGAGTGTTGTATGATAAACAGAATGATTCCTTAAAGAGGGACTATTTGATACCTTAGGTGAAAGAAGATATAACTTTTGGATTGGATATGTTATATATGAGGGAGACAGGATTCAGGGAGATATAGGGTTAGAAAGTAGGATATATGGCTAAAAAGTTCAAATATGTGTGTAGATATGGGGGTGAGAACATGTAGATATTATTATCAGAAAGTTAAAATGTGGCAGAGCGTTGGAGGTTTGAAGAGGGAGGAGGTGTAAAATCTCATCTAGAATAAGAATAATCTAAGGAAATGAGATGCAATTGTTTGCCATACAACCCTTTATTTGGTGACACAAATTTAAGTTCCAATCAGCATGGCTTTGTCATTTTTCTACAATCTTGTTTAGCTGCCTAGGTGCAGATTCAGAAAGAGCTGGATTTAACCAGGAATGCATGAGGGGTGATAGGAGGGTCTGAAATTACATACATATTCAGAACAGTTTTTGTATTGGAATACAAGTTGTAATTCTAAGCAACTTAAAAGAGAGGCATAATGACAAAATATAATGAGGCTTCTGTACTCTTAGTAAATCATATTTTTGTTACTGTACAGGTACATAGGTTTTCAGTAACAAATGTATAGTAAATATCTTCAGTATTATTCAGAGTTGAAGCATTTTGGGTAAGCTTTTATAACAATATCCCATAATTTATAATACTGCACATGGACATGTTATTAGGAAAAACAACCAGAGCTCCCACAGGTGGTTTTTAACCACCACTACCAAATATCCCAACCTGGTCTGCTCCAGACACATAGGAGTTAATTAACTGCTAAGAAAATAAATGGAGGAGCTCTAAAATGCAGATGCCCAGCATCACTGCTATCTGGAATTTCTTTAATATTCTTATATCCCTTGCTGTCAAATAAACCACATTTCACATAGTTATTTGAGATTATGTTAATCTTTCATAACCTAGGAGATGGGCTTGAGGAACAGAACAGTAAATCTGGCTCGTTCAATGTGTTGGAGTTTCTTATGTGGTCAAGTAATTTTGGAATTGAGGAATGAGAGGGGATGGTTAGAAAGACAAGTGGCTTTGGAGGAAGAGAGGAAGACAATGTTTGAAACTGAAGGGGCACATTCACCGGTAATGACAATTCTACAATATAACAATAGCATCAGATGGCAGAGAGGTGAAAGAGACTATTGGATGTGAAAAGTTCAAGAATGGAGAGGTATTAAATACAAAATGGAACCTGGATGTGAAAATTCCATGAGCAGATAAAGCCATTTAAGCCATGTAAACAAAACTAAATCTAGCTTATTTCATGAACATAAGGGAACCTTAGGCTATTTCTTATAAATGCCTCCTATAACCATAAAAGAAATTTAAGTCATCTTCCTAAAATGGTGTAAGATAGTTACTTTTAAACAATCCCCTGTCATCTGGAAACCTCCATTGTAATAACCAATCACTGTAAAGGTTAAACAACTTCCTCATTTTCACTTTATAAACCATCCTGTAATGTCAGGTCCCTGAGTCTCATATCAGTTTTGAATGTGAAAGCTCTCAGTTCGTGAACTTGTTATATGCAAAAGAAACTCTTACTAAATATTATTTATTGATTTGATGGTTTTAATTTTGTTATTTCTGGATTTTTGACAGAGGTTAGGTTATAGTAAGGATCAGTTACAAAGATATTGAAGTCACCGTCATTTTGATAGCAGCTTTTTTGAGAGTAATAATGAACCATATTTTAGAATAATTAGAAGGAATGATCTAGTATTTCTTTTTATGACTACAGCAAAGAAGGATGACAAGGGGTAGAATCTAATAACATAGTTTCAGTTCGGGGAGTGAGGATTGAGTATAGAAAATCATTTAGAAATGGCAAAGACTAGCAGGGAGATCATCTATGATATAAGGAAGGCTGCAGAGAAAACAGATACCATTGGAAAGGACTCTAGAGAAAAGAATGCTCTAAGGGAAAAGAAGATTTTTAGTCAGAAAAAGGTATTGAAGAAACTATTCAGAAAGGAATTTGAGAATATAGAGAATTTTGCTGCCGGTGGTCCATAAATTACAAACGATTCAGGGGAAGACTTTGAGGAGTTGAGATGGTGAGTGACATGGGAGTTTCAGGGAATGCACAAACCTTATGATGAAGGGGAATTTTTTGGAATTCTTGGGCTTCTTATGATGACTGGAATAAAAAAGTCTTAAAGGTATGATGGGATTAGGCTTTTGGTCTGTTCTGTGTATATGTTTAGTTATATGATAAAGTGTACTATATTTATAAGGAATATCTGATATCACGGGTTAGATTATTTGGGAAGCAAACTCTGAGAATGAGATCAGAGTGTACAACATTTCATCCCTAGGGGTCAAAACCTATGGAAGTGAGGGGAAGGAAACAGGATTGGACAAAAAGAGAAGCTTGGCTGCAGTGTATGTCTACCAAATGCTGTACAAATGTACAGCTGTATGAACCCTCAATATTATCTAGAGGTGGGGGGAGGGGCCAGGCCGTTATATCTGACCCTCTCGGTGAGTCATTGAGTGTGAGGCTGCCCTGGGAAGGGGGTGTGAATTGGGCTGGGCTAAGCTATCCCTGGAGAAGGCTGACAGCTGAGGGCCATGGGCTGACAGAATGTCCAGCAGCTGAGGTAATAAATTCTTTCTCCAGAATGGAAATCTGTGTGGGGCAGCATAATATCCGGTTCAGCTTATTTCACTGGGTAATTCCCTACCCGTCCTTCTGGGTGTGATGAAAAAAAAGAGAAAGGAAAATGGAAAACTGAATACTTGCAAATTGTGACACCAGGTTAGTAAATGGCAAAACTAGATTCAACCTGAATTCCTGTTGGTTTTGAGGTTTGCATGAGAGAGAAGTATCTTCACTAATAAATGTGTTGTTGAACTACTTGTTACCATGTTATTGGGAAAAATATTAGGTGACAACAATTAAAAATACAACTCATTTAAAACTACAATTGTATATTTATGTTTTCACCAAAATTAGAAAAAATTATGTGAATATAAAATTGATTTTAGTATTAACACAACTCTGTCCCCTATTATAACTTTGCATAGTTTTTTTCTGTATTACATTTTTATTTTGCTTTTATCTGACTCATATAAAGTTATTCAATTATTGGAGCTTCTATCTGTTGGTACCACTAACTATCTTTTTCAATGATAAAAATGCAATTTAAAATGTCTTTAAGGTTGATAATTATGTTAATGACTTCCAGATGCTAATTTATGGTGAAAATATGGTCCAAATGCTACTTTGTATTTGCACATAAGAATTCATATATTTAACAAAAGGAAAAGAAAATATTGGATATCCTGAGCATTGGATCATTCTGCAGATTGCAACAGACATTAGACTGCTGTGTGTTTATATACACTTGTGTTTGCACTGCATGTGTTTCCTGAAGAAGTAGAACATAAAATTTAAAGAGATGAATCACAATTGTTTAATTGTTCTAAAATACAGAAAAGTATACTTATTAATTTTCTCTTTGCTCTTCAGTGAAAATAGCACTGAAATGCTGAAAATATTCCAGAAAAAATAACATCAAATTTAGCTTCAAATTATCTATGGAAGGTGTTAAGATAAAGCAAAATGAAATTTTCATTTGCAGTGAAATACTCATCTATCTGAATTAACTTTTCAGCTAAACAACTACCATTTAATCAGTGTTGTTTCTGAACATCTGTCCAAGTTGGCTTGTTATACATTAGAGTTTTATCCCTGCCTACAATTGAGGTTGCAAGCTCATCTTGTGGCTATGCTCCAGATACTCGTTTTCTGGCCTCAGCTTCCCATGTTCCCTTTGCTTTAATTTCACTTACTCAAGGTTGGTTCTGTGTTCCCTATCTGGATTTTCCTGTTTATCTCAAGCCCTTTGGATCAATACGACTGTTAAGGTTTTGTCTTCTTTTGGTTTACTCCAGATGCAAATCCCTCCTCTGTGCCCACAGTTGGCCCTGGCAGTTTAGACAATAATTTTTCATTTGTTATACAGATACTTATTACTAGCAGTGACAGATGTAGACAAAATTATTTCCCTCAGGTTATGGGAATGATGGTATGACAATAAACCTTCTGATGGGAAATCCTTCTCAGGTAAGTTTTAAGCCCATGGGTCCTGACTCTGAACAGAAAAATTGAAAGTAGAATGGCTTTTCCCTTTTGCAAAAAACGTTTATTACCGACTGATTTTTCTGAGATGACCTGTAATTGAAAATAACAACATTGGCAATACTTTGGGTATTGTCACTGTTGCCTTTGCTTGGTAAACATTTTTATTAATAGGAATTATGACTTATTTAATAGTTCAAAATCATGATCAAGGATTTTAAAGGTTCCCTTTAGATGTCTAAATTTTCTATATGTGGGAATAATGCTGTAATACTCTTTGAAAGGCTAGAGAAGACATTCCTGAGGCTAGAATAAAAATAGCTAATCTAAACTGAGAAGTACTGTGGGTAAAATACCAGTTCCATTCAAAGAAGTTCTGGACAAAGACCTCATAGAATAAACCCAGAATTCTCCTTTTATCAGTTAAAACTCCCAAGCTATGCTGTTACATTTAAAGAAGTGAGCTACCTCTCTGGTCTTAGATTAACTCATCGGTAAAATGAGAACATTAATATCTAGGTTATTGTTATGAAATGTTATAAAAATATATGATATAGTAGATAATAAATTTATCTTGTTGCTCGATTCATAAGGGATGTGGGATATATTTTAATGTTTATCCCTTTCATGTAATAGCTGAGCAACCCCGATGAATAAGTTATAAAATGCCAAAATATTGAAAGTTAGAGAGGTAAAAACACTCAGAATACAAAGAAAGGCAGTGTAATTGAGGATAAATCTAATTAAATGGCTAAGTAAAAGTGCTTAAGAATATGAGGAAAACCATGAGGAGCACGTAATGGCTAGACAAGGGGAGGGAAGTATAAAAACAGGGGAAAGTCAAAGAAAATGGGAGAAAGGACAGAAATTTAAACATTCAACTCTTACTAGAATTCTAAATAAAGGCATAGCTTTTTCTTAGTATTAAGCCCTCTAAGTTTCTCAATAAAATATTTTGATAGTTAACAGAAAAGTACAGAAGTTTAAAAATCATTGTATTATCTAAAAAGTAAAATCTATTAATATCATTGTTATCTAAAGTTTAAAAAAATCTTCCAGAAATCCAGTTTCCTATTAACACAGACAAACATAGATTATTTTCTTTTTTATAATTCACATTTATTTTGTATACCTGTCAAATGTGTTGCTTTAACCATAGGCCCCTTCTGCTGCACCAAGTGACTTTCCACTTGGAGGTAATGTCTGCAGATGCTCGAATTGTCAGGGCTACTATGAAAAGGTGTTTTCAGGGTGTCATTCACTGGCATTAACTTATGTTGTGATATTTTCTGCATGTTGATCTCACAACTTGCTTGATATGCATAACACTTTGGTCTGTCTTTAAAATTTGTTGCTTAAGAATGCCCTTGTCTCCTGTCCTCTCGCTTCATGCAGTGTTGGGATGGTAGGTGCGTTATTCTTGTTGATAGGTTGCTGAATCTCTTGATAGGTGCTATGAATTTGTATGCTCATTTTGGAATACTGTTTAGTCCTTCCCAACTCTCAGTGACTAAGCTCACTGACACACATTATCAAGAGCAAATGCTGTATTTAAATGTGTATGTTTATTTGAATTAGTGAAATTGCTCCATTTTTTGTTACTTTAACTGGACACATTGCTGCCCTAGACAAAATTTCTTACTCAAAAGTAGAAAAAAATAGATTACTGGGAAGCAAGTACCTGTATCTAAAAAATGTTTTGCATAATATTTGGTTATCCCATTGATGTGTATGGCACCAAATCACTTAGCAATTGTCAGAATTTTCTGTCATTTTTTAGACAGTTACTTATTAATAGTTTATAGTATATCATGTTTTTTTCTTCATTTTATTCTAGTATAGTTTCTTCTTCTAAAATTTTACTATCGCACACCCTGGGTTTTCTTTAATGCTACGGGATTTTTCCATTTGGTTCAATTGTTTATATTCTACTTGCCTGTTTTCTAAAGGTGAATAATACCTGTAGGTAATGTAATGAGGTAAAGCAATGAGAGAATGAATGAATGAATGAATGATTAAATTAATTATTGAATGACTACATCCAGACCTATGATGTTCATCATAGAATTAAGTCAGAAGTTAACCCCTTGAGGAGATAAGCTCTATATGAGTTTTATAAGGACTTGAGCCAATAAGACTTAATTTCATGGTTTTACCATCATTTTAATAAACAAGATTCTGAAATGACTAGTATAAATAACTTCAGAGGAAGTTTTGAACTGCTGGCAACATTTGTTCTTTCCTTATGAAGTTCAGCAGGCAACCTTTTGGCTCTGAAGTCTCTACCTTCTTAAGGAGAAATGCAGCTTGAATTCATGTAGCAGCTAATGTTGGGCACCACCAATTTAATTTGTTTAACCACTTGAGTCTTGCTGAATAAACCTAACACATGGGGTTAGTCACTTATCAGTGGGAAAGGATATGAACACACGTGTAGCCCTATCAGCCCTTAGGTAATAATCTGAGTTACTCACTCTGCCCTGCCCACTGGGTGGCAGAGCCAGTGAAGCATTCAGCCATTGAATTTCCTGGCAGCTAAAATCATTCACATACTACTCAGGACAATTAGCCTTGAGGATTTCTTCTGCTACTTTTCCTTAAATGAATGCATCCTTTCCTTTTTAAGATGTTTTTCTCCCAGATTTTTAAAGGCACTCATTTTACTTTTTCCATTGTCCTTAAAATAAAATAACAAGATGATGCTTGTTTACCCCTAGAGGAATGTTAAAAAGGGCCTTTACATTGGTATTTAATTCCTACTTGTCAACAAATGCAAATATAGGATAATACATTTTATTTTAAGACTAGAAAACTACTGAATCCACTGAATTTTCAAAACATTTGTTCAACTCTTTCTCACAATACACCAATTTTGGAAAATATGACAGATTTTTTTATGTTCTCTAAAGCATTTCATTAAGTGTTTTATGGCTAATTAGGGTAGTCTGAATGAGAAATAAAAAGTTGATCAAATTCAGAACAGTTATCAGGTATAAATTCTAACAGAGAGAGCCTAACACTGTGATTAATTAAGAAAGATTGGCTTATATCTGATCAAAGGAATTCTTCATTCTAGAATTGTTAAACCTTTTGTTACCAAATATATATCATTTTAAATATGAATATGTAATAATTAACATAGCTGAGAACTTGAGGGAAATCATGAACTCTTAATTTTCACTAACGTATACATTTTGTCAATCCTGGCTGTGACAAAATAATTTTGTCTATGGATAATTTTGTCAACTAATTGGAAATAAAGCTTGGGATGATAAGTGTTATGACTTCTTTCAGCTTATCACAGAGAGAGAATATTGACTGCAGTTAGATAGAAAGGTTTTGTCTTGAATATGCTTCACAGTTCTCCCAGTTTTTTCTTACTTTCTTGTACAAACAGACTAAATAATTCATAATGAAGTGTTGGAATTTCTCACTTGAAATTGAGATAGATTCAGGATGATTTTTCAAAATGTGTGTCCCTTCTGAGAGGAAGCATTTAATTTATGATACTTGATTTTTTCACCTCCCTTTCCCTGATACTTCAACTGGAAAGGTCATACATTACAGTCAATTTAGTTACAGTATGGTGGAGCCTCCATCAGCCTGGATCACTGACTCATTGCTGAGAAAGCTGTTGCCCTGGACATTTTCCAAGTCCACAACAGACTTTAAGCCACTAAGAGATAAATATTTTTTTTTTTTTAAATACGACTAAATTTTTGGGCTTTTGTATATGTGTTTCTGCAACATACCCTATCTATTCTGACTGATAAACTACTATCAACTCTCTCTCTCTCTCTCTTTCATTTATTTTTATTTTTTTGGCCATGCTGAGAGGCTTGCAGGCTCTTAGTTTCTTAACCAGGGATCCAAACCTGGCTCAAGTTTCTTAACCAGGGGTCCAACCCTGGCCCATAGCAGTGAAAGCACCAAATCCTAACTACTGGACCACCAGGGAATTCCCTCAACTCTCTTTTTATATGAAGCTTTTTATTCTATAGGGATAAAAACAAAACAAATATGACATTGTTTTCACAATAGTTGGGAATTTTATTAGGAAATTCCACCTTCCCCCTAATTTTACCGGGATATGTTTCAAACCGAAAAATATGGCTCCGGTTATTAAAAATTATTTACAGCTGTATATACTACCAATATTCAAGCACATGAGACATCCTCTGAATGCCATTGCTGATAATATTAACTTCCTCTCAATATGGCAGAAAGTAGTAATGCTTGATAAACCATCCGTTGCAATTTAACTTGCATGAACAAGTCGATTTTTTAACACTAATTCTGATGTATTTGATTGAAAAATACCTTTAATCAAATCAAGTCAATTCTCAGTGATTCCTCTTTAGATGACTTTAATCTTCTCATTCATTCATTCTGTATTCATCAATATTTATTGAGATCCTCTTATGTAGCAGGATGTGTTTGTAACTCAAAATACAACAGTGAAAAAGATTGACAGTCTCAAATTTCATGTGCTTGTGTGGAAAGTTTGCCTTTACATACCAGAGCTGTGTCAAAGCATTAGAACTTATTGCAAGCACCCAGAGAAGGAATGACCACCTTGAGAGAACATGAGTTTAGATGGTAAGAAGTCATTCACCTGGCCCTTAAAATAATGGTTTTTCTATTCACTGTTTCTGTACACACAGATCTGAAGCATTCTAGAAGCCTCAGCCATCTATTATTGGAAAAGTTTTGTAATCAGGATGTTGCTTTGGAAAGCTTTCAATACTCATTCATTTTCTACCCTAGGTAAAACTGAAATTACACATTAAGAACTCATTATGCTTTCAAGGGACTGCGTTACAGTATATATTCAGTCATTTCCTGACATTCTCTTCCTTGAATTTTATTCTATCATAGTATTAAATTGTTTGTAGTATCCTTTTCCATTTGTCTGTATTCAGGTTATCATCACTTGTTCTATACTTCTTCTTAGGCTTTTATCATCTTAACTTTTAAATCTCATCTCTATGTACTCTCCCACTAGAAGTTTTGCTTAAACAGATAGGAAGAGCTAGTATCCTTTGTTATGTTGCTATTGACCCCTGAGTATACCTTTAACACAACACTAACATATATATATATATAAACTTATTTATTTACCTGCTTATTATGTCTTCTTAGATTATAAGAACTTTAGAAAAATCATTTTATAAAAACTATCTTCCTGTTTTCAATAATGAGAATGCCTAGGCATAATTGTCAGTCAATAAACATTTTTGAGCCATTGCTTGATAAAGTCCTTGTTATATTAAGGTAAAATATCATCTGGGTACAACAAATTCCAAGGCCATAATTATCATTCATATATAGAAACTCTAATATAACCAAAACACACTCTTACCAAGTTCTGTTATCCTTTGAAAGATGCTGTAGTTGGGGGTGGAAAGCATGCCTATTGCAATAATCAGATCTAGTCTTTAGTGTCTATGTTTAGTAACCAATCTTTAGAAATTATGAAAAAAACACTACTTGGATTTAAAAAATTGGCAGCATTGCATATGTTTATGGTGTACCTTTTTGGTCATATATTGCAAGAAAGACTTAACTGGTGAAAATGTTAATTTGGGGAATTAAATTTAGGTTGTGATGAAATGACAGCAGTAATAGGGAAGATTCATCATAGTATAGGTTATTACTTTAGATGGATAATAATGGACAGAATGGGAAAGCTTTATAAAACCTTAAGGGACACAGGTAATTCACAGGGACTGGTATAAGAAACAGCCACCAGAACAGAAAATTCTGAAACCTGTAAAGTATGACATCCTTCAGCAGGTAGTAAATACAGAAATATGTATTTAAGAGATGTGGAATTTAAAAGAATAAAATTTATTTAATAAGGTAATAGATAATTATGAAAGGGTGTTACATTGTGCGTGTGCACGCACATGCGCGCGCGCGCGCACACACACACACACACACTACCTTGTGAGTATTTCAAGGTGGACATCAACCAATCAACCAAATGTTTCTTGCTCTGAGAGTAAGGGAGAATACTGGGCAGTATGGACTATGAATGTCAATCTGTAATTTCTTATGCCATCGCATTATTTATTAATTTTTGAATGTGGGGTAAGAATTTATGTAGTGACTTAGTATGGTTTTATGGCAAACATGTAAACTAATTTTTTACTTAAATTTATTGTTATTCTGGCTTTTCATTTAATTCAAAGGATACAATAGTACCAACACCAAAATATGAGAGCTAAAAGAAAGCTAAATAAGTCAAACAATGGGTATAAAATTTCAGTTATACAAAATGAATAAGATCTAGAGAGCTGCTGTACAACACAGTGCCTATTGTTAACAATATTGTATTGTGCGCTAAATATGAGATCTACCCTCTCAACAGAATTTTAAGCATTTGTCTTCGTCCCTTCAGGCTGCTATAACAAAATTACATAGACAGTATGACTTAAACAGCAAACATTTATTTCTCACAGTTCTGGAGGCTGGGAAGTCAAGACAAGGCACCAGCAAATTCTGTGTATAATGAGAGTCTGCTTCCTAGTTCATAGATGCTGTCTTCTTACTACGTTCTTATATGGTAGAAGGGGTAAGTGAGCTCTCTGGGGTCTCTTTCATAAGGGTACCAATCCCATTCATGAAGCCTCCAACCTCATGACCTAATCATCTCCCAAAAGCCCTACCATCACCTTAGAAATTATTATCTCAAGATATTAATTTTGAGGAGACACAAACATTCATATAGCACTGTTCTTAATGACAAAAAAATTAAAAAATCTACCCACGTATTTAAAATTTGACATAAATCTTTTTCCCGCAAATTTCTAGATATTTGAAACATTATTTGTAACAGTTATATTGTTTTGTTAATTTTTAACCATTCCATACATAAACTTAATAATATGTAGTAATGTTAAGGTATTAATCTTGTGGTATAATTATATATTCACCAGTCATAAAAACAAGAGTGCTTTATTTTCACTTTGCTTGAAAACATATATATGTGTATATATATACATATATATGTGATCCTTTTTATTATTCATTAGAAATTATATTACTATAATGATATAAATTTTTTAGTCTTTGATTTATATTGGGCATGTCATAAGACTGAAGGGAAAATTATTTAAAAAATTATTTCTATTTGAAATATGCAAAAGAACTCTAATATTTCTCATTTTACTCAAAAATAAAAACTCAGCTTAGGTAAACAAAATTTAAAATCTGCTTAATTTTGAAATATTGAACAAAAACATTCTAAGTAACATGATAATGATATGGTATTTTAATGTTTTGAACACAATAATGCCTCCTATTTTAAGTATTTACAGCAATAAATGTTTACCTTATGTCTTTTATATTCAGATATATGATGTTATACTTTCATAAGGTTATAACCTTTATTATTCTAGAAATAATTTTTATTTTGAGTAAGTTTATTCATAGTGCATAAAAATTACACCAATAAATAATTCAAAGAAAACATCTTAATGGAGCTATTAGGAAATAATATTTGGAATTGAATTTTTCACATGAATGCATTATAGTAGAAATGCTTTAATATTTCATATCACAAGAGTCCTATGAAATTTTGAAACTTGGAAAATCTTCTGAATTACAGATTCTGTATTGCATATTTGTAATCAAACTTTTTAAATTGACGCTATTAAGATATGTCAGCTTGACACAGTCTTTAAGCCAGTATCATATATATAAATATAAATTTTGAACTATTGACAAAATTATTCCATTGACCTACATAAAACTATCAGCCCTGAAATGTTTTTGTATACCCCCAAAAGACATCAAGGAACATAAAGTAGGGAATGGTAAAGAAGGCATTGTTTCCATCAGTTAATTATCTCACATTTGAGAGTGTGTTTTTCTTTGACTTCCATTACTTTATCAGATTTCTCTTGTTCCTTTGTTACTCTTGCTAGGAGTTTCTTTTGGATGAACTATTCTCTAAACACTTAAAAACATTTACCATTCCTCATGCAGGGTTGTTCCACTTCATATATTATCCCTCTGGAAGATATCACACATTTTCAGAGTTTTAATTACTATATCTATAAGATTGAAACCCTCACTTATACCCTCATACATGGCTATTACCATGAGCTGAAGTTTCCTATCTCTTGCAGAACACTTCTATTTGAATATTTTATTCTCAAGTTAAAAGCATATGAAATCTAAGTTAAAATTTTCATCCCAAGCCCACATCTCCATCTCTTTTAATATTCTGTTAACAGCTGTGCAAAATCTCCCTAAGGGTATCGTAGGATGGTGAAACATCATAGAGTTAAATCCTCCACTGCTTTTAATTTCATCTTTAAGCAGTCAACAAATTCTTTCATTGTTTTTTTTTCTTTTTAATGCTTCTTGAACAGTTCTCATGCCATTAACTGAACTAACAATTTTAATATACTATTTTACTTTGAAAAAAACCATTAATAACTATCTAATGCTTATATAATAAAGCTAAATTTATGAAGTATAATTTGAACCTAATAGGATAATGATAGGTAATTTTCTCCCTCAGAGAGTAGGTGAGAACCCCAAATCTGTGGTGAACACTTTTTATGAAAGTGACAGTTCAACATAGTCCAAAATCTAAATCATTGATAAGGAAAACATTCAGTTTTTAGAGATGTAGATATTGAAAACTGAAAGTTTAATTTATATCAATATATAAATTTTAGTTATTATGTGTATGAAGCACACTATTTATTGTTTAGTTTATTCCAAATATAATTTTATTAAGAATGAATTATATGCCAAACACTCTTCTAAGTACTGGTGATACTATAAAATTGTGAAAACATAAAATCTTGTCCTCATACAGATTACATATTTCAAATTTCTAGAAATCAGGCACATTTTTAAAAACTCATAAAGACACACATTAAATTCATTTTCAAGCTTCTATAATATGAGGATGTTTTTAAGTTCTAGTTCATATTTACAATAAGAAAATACCAGGACCAGTAGTAAATACACACATAACCACATGCACATACATAGGTGTATGTATGTATTTACATGTGTGTGTATTTATTTCTTTATATGGTGAAAATTTTATGTCATTTAAGTTTATATTATTTTAATTTTATAATTTTACATTTTGATGAGAGTGAATTTCTATAGCAATGAAATTGTTTCCTAAATTATACACATTTATGTATTACAATCATCCTGAAAGTTTGTTCTTTTATAAAGCTGAATAATACTGAGATAATGTTTTCAGTTTAATTCCTTATGTGGATGATGAAGGTTTACGCCGAGAAAATTTGCTTTTTAAGGGCAAAGAGTATACAAATACCTGTATATCATTGATTATAAAAGAGGTAGGCCAAGAGATTCTGCTTAACTTGGTGGACTTCAGAGGATTAAAACTATTGGAAAAGTAATTGTTCTAATGATAGTGGATCATTGCTTTCTTCTAATTGGTGAATAAAATATATGAGAGGAATACTGGTAAGTAAAACTTTTTCAAATTCAGAATATAGAACTATAAAATATGTAAAATTAATTTTAAGATAATCATGTCAGATATAAACACATTATAATAAAATAAATTATATATCCCAATGACAGAAATTGTAACTTAATTTTCCTAACATCCATGTGCAAAATACTTTTCACTATAAATGCTCACATCAAAACTAAATAATAGAAAGCTAAAGATAAATAGTACATGTGCATGTGTGAATATTTTACTAGAGCCTCAATTTTGTATTAGACCAATTACATTTAAAAAAGAAAAGCAGCATATTATTTTATAATCCCTTAATTTATGATAACCATAGTCTAGTCAATTTTAGATAGTACTAAATAAAAAATAATGAAACACATTTCTAATAAATCTATAATAAAGAAGAGAAGAGAATTCTCATCTCGCTATTTATTGGTCAAACTTGTAAATTGATTCTGAACAATAATCACCTTCACAAGAAATAAACAAAAAACATATTTTGTAATAGATTTTGTAGAAGAATATTCTTTTTATTTTTAAAAATGACAATTTATTTTTTACAGCAGTTTTAGGTTCACAGCCAACTTGGGAAGAAGGTACAGAAATTTACCATACATGCATAGCCTCCCTCACTAACAACATCCCCCACTAGAGTGGTATCTTTGTTAAAATTGATGAACCTACACTGACACATCATAATCACCCACAATCCATAGTTTACACTAGGCTTCCCTCTTGGTGTTACATACTCTGGGGCTTTGGACAAATGTATAATGACATGTATCTATCATTTTAGTATCATATAGTGTGTTTTTCTGCCCTAAGAATTCTCTGTGCTCTGCCTATTTATTCCTCCCTTCCTCACAACCCTTGTCAACCACTGATCACAGTATTACCTTTTCCAGAATGTCATATAGTTGGAAGCATACGCTATGTAATCTTTTTAGATTGGCTTCTTTCACTTTCACTTCTTTCACTTCTTTCATTTAGGTTTTCTCACATGTTTTCATGGCTTAAGAGCTTATTTCTTTTTAGTGCTGAATAATATTCCAATGTCTATATGTATCATAGTATATTCATCCATCCACCTACTGAAGGGCATCTTGGTTACTTCCAAGTTTTGGTAATTATTAATAAAGATGCTATAAACATCTACATGTAGGTTTTTGTGTGAACATAAGTTTTCAATTCCTTTGGGTAAATGCCAAGGCGCTCAATGCCTGGATCATATGGTAAGAAGATGTTCAGTTTTGTAAGAAATTGCCAAACGTTTTCCAAAGTGCCTGTGCCATTTTGTATTCCTACAAACATTGAATGAGAGTTTCTGTTGCTCTACATCCTTATCAGAATTTGGTATTGTCAGTGTTCTGGATTTTACCCATTCTAATAGTTGTGTAGTAGTATATTATTGTTTTAATTTGCATTTCCCTGATGACATATGATGGGGAAAAACTTTTCATATGCTTATTTGCTAACTGTATATCTTCTTTTGAGAGGAGTCTGTTAAGGTCTCTGGTCCATTCTTTTAATATGTTTAATTTAGACAAACAGTGGAAACTAAATTCCTTTAAATAATTATAAGATAATACTTAAAGTGAGAATAAATTAAAATGTTGGCCATTGAGAATTCAGACACCACCTAAAGAGTAGATGGGAGCACAAAGAGAAGATAACATTTGCCACAACAAATACTTTTAATATATTGGGAATGAAGTAAAGTTTCTAAAATGTCATATAAGTTTGTTAAAGTAACTAGTGCATATTTTCTTATGTGTTGAATAGTTTGATGCAGATTTATTGCCCTAGCTTCTGGGAGTACTCTCAGCAGATAAACTCCAGCAGCTATCTACCCTTTCAGTGTTTGCCTTGGTTGAAAAGCATTATCTGACCCAAGGTGCATCCTTCCAGAGTGACTCATACCTATTGAATTTGTATCCATGTGGGACTGGACTCTGAGTGTGCTTGATCAATGGTTACTTTTTGGTCCCTGAATGTATAATTGGGATAGAGGTACTGGTAGTTGATTTCACACCCACGCTGGGTCCTTGGTTTATCTGGTAAGGGCTACCATACTGAGGAAAGCCAAATAGAAGCCTCTTAAAATGTCCCTCTCATGAAAGCCAAGGTGGTAAAGCAAAAATCAATATCACTTTCTTGAGAGGGGGGTGATGCACAAATGAAGATCATCCTTAAGTATATGAAGAATGCAAGACTAGTGGTCCTTGTCATATATTCATTTAATTCATCAGTAGATGAAAGACTATTGTCTCAGATACTGGGAGATTTGTTAAAAAAACTTTTAACTATCAGTCTCTGTAGGTTTTGCCTAAATTCTAAGAGTGGGCCTCCTGTAGAACATAATCTAAAACATTTGTGGATAAGAAAATGCTGAGAACAGGGGTGTGCTTGTGTGTGTGTGTGTGTGTGAGAGTGTGTGTGTGTGTGTGTGTGTGTGTATTAATATACATATATATATATGAAATCCTTAATCTAGTGTTCAAGGTACAAATTTATCCAAGTATATAAATATTTATTTAATTATTTTAATAAAAATTGCATGGTATATATTAATGAAGTACAACTGTTTTAATAAATACGAACTCAAGCCAATGTGTCCGGAAAGCAGGTGTATTATTTTACCACCTCCCAATGACAGTGAAAAGAGTGGAAAACATATTGGAAAAATATGTTTTAACATTTTAAAACCTAAAATAACATCACTGCTGCTATTAACATGTACCTGGTAAACCAGGAAATCATAAGCAGGATGGTAAAAAATACAGGCATACCTGGTTTAATTACTCTTTGCAGATATTGAGGGTTTTTTTTTATGACTTGAATGTTTATGGCAACCCTACAAAAGCGAATCTATGGGTGCCATTTTTGCAATAGCATCTGCTCACTTTGTGTGTCTGTGTCATATTTTGGTAATTCTCACAATATTTCAAATTTTCTTCATTATTATTGTATTTGCTACGGTGATCTGTGAACAGTGATCTTTGATGTTACTACTCTAACTTGATGAAGGCTTAGATGTTACTACTATAACTTGGTGAAGGCTTAGGATTTTTCAACAATAAGAATTTTTAAATTGTTGTGTACTTTTTAAAGACATAATGCTATTGTACACTTAATAGACTGTAGTATAGTGTATACATAATGTTTACATGCACTGGGAAACCAAAAAAACTTGTGTGGCTCGCTTTATTATGATATTCACTTCATTGGGATGGTCTGGAACTGAACCTGTAATATCTCCGAGGTATGCCTGTGTCATATTTGATTAGATAATTGGCACATTAAGGATGTACCATATTTATAAATGGACAAGTATGAGAGACTGTGATAGATCCCACTTGTGGCACATAAAATAAAACAAATCCAGACTTAGATAAGGAAAAACTTTAGTCAAAAGGATCATTGTCATAAGGGGAGATGAGGAGGCTATTGCAGTAGGGTGAATGTCCTAACCATAAGATCTGCAAATGTCTCAAAGGGCAGGTAGATAAAGGCTTTTTTTTTGGGGGGGGGGGGCAAGCAAACAAGGCTAGAAAAAACCAGGTGTTGTGGAATAGCTGGTGTTATTGGACAGTTGATCAGGAAATATCTTTTCCTGAGATCAGCTGACTTTCAGGAGGGCCTTTAAGTGGAAGCTGTTATATCGTCTATTGATCAAGGATAGGCCAAAATTCTGGAACGTGGGGAGGAAAGAAGCTTAATGACAGTTCTAAGTCAGATATTTTGTCCAGATTGGTGTGTAAGTACAAACAGTTCAGCTAATCATTTATGAGGCAAAGGATGCTGTGGTTTTGGGAGCATTTTAGCAGAAGTCACCTAGTTTCCTGGTCCTTTACTGACAAACAAACTCATTTGAAAATACACACACACACACACACACACACACACAAATATATACACATTTTGTGTCATAAAAAAGGGAGAATTGGTTTTAGATATATAATGATCTCAGCTGTGATTAAACCAAATCTTAGGATTCCTTAAAAAATTCACCAAGAAAAATTAAAGCCATATGTGTAATCTTAGTTGAGAGTCAACAGTGTCATCATCCATGTAATCCTATGCATCAACTTCTTCAGACAGATGAGAGAACATATCTTTTTCCTTTCTCTCTCTCTCTCTCCCTCTCTCTCTCTCTCAACTAGCCATTTCTCTAATATACAGAGGTGTCCTACGTTATAGCAAACTCTTTCGTATATTCCACTAACAAGCCACTTATGATTCTTATTTGTTTTTATTAATGTGAACTGCCTTAGTTCTTAACCAACCATCATAAACTATTCATTTCCTTGCTTCTGCTTGATCAGTTATGTTTCAACAGTAATAACAACACATATTTAATATTTACTATAGGTGCCAAATGCTATTCTAAGCAATTTATATATATTAACTCATTAAATCTTCACAAGAACTCTGTGAAGCATTTACTCTCATCTATATTTTACAGATGAATAAGGTAAGATGCATAATTCATGGAAGGTCACTCAGTAATTGGTGAAACTCAAATTTTAAAATATGTAGATTGCACCAGTATTTTTACCTATAACTGCTACACTACTGAGCACAAGTAAATTTTATCTATTAAAGAAGAGATCAACACAGCACATGACAGTTTATCTTACTTAAAAACCTCAGGAAAACATAAATATGCTTTAAATATACCTTATTTCATACATGTCCTCAGTTCTCCTCTGCCTTCATTTCTAAGCCAAACATACATATCAAATATTGCAAATAAAAGTAGTTAATTATTTTCTCCATAATGGTTACATAGAATAACATGGATCTGGTATATTCCACATGCCACTAATTTATCAATTCTGTTTTTATTTCCCTTCAATTTTGTCTTAAAATACAGTAAAATTCATTAACATCTTTTATTAAATGTCTCTGGATCAATTTCTAAGGCACAACCTTTCCTAGAAAATTATTTAGTGTCAAGAGCAGCACCCCAGATAGTGAAGAATTTAGGACCTGGGATCTCTCTTAGTGTGCAAACATTATGAGATGGAAACGGCTGATGTCAAAATGACAAGAAATGTACCAAACACATTGAAAGTCAATGAAATGAAACATATGTCCCCAAACAAATATATCCTCTGAGATTATTTCTGATCATTTGAAAGTATGACATATGAATTTTGAACCTTAGCTGTGAGCTAATAAAATATATATTTGAAAGACCCTGCTAAAATAGAAGTTACATAAAGACAGGCAAATCAAGGACTTTGTAACTTTAATTAATATATTTAAATCATAAGTTAGAACCTTAAAATGCTAAAATTGAACCCTGTTCAATTTTTCTCTGACTTGCTTTGAAAAAAATTAAAATATCTGGATTTGGAAAATAATTGCTCTGTGTTCTAACCCATTTAGTTCTGTTGTGTTCAAATAACACACTTTGAATTATTTAAATCATCTTAAATTTATTGAGACTCTTTTATTGCCCAACAGTTGGTCTATCATGGTGAATTAACCAAGTGCACTTGTAAAGAATGTATATATTATGTTCTTGTTGGATGTAGTGTTCTATAAATGCCAACTAAGTAAAAAAAACAAACAAAAAAATTCTCCCTGTTATGCACTAAATGTTTTTGTCCCCCACCCCATTCATATGTTGAAGTGTTAAGCCCTAACATAATGGTATTTGGAGATGGGGCTTTGGGGGATATAAACAGAGTTAGATTAAGTCATGAGAGTGACCTTTGTGATTGCATCAGTACCCTTATAAGAACTGGAAGGCAGATTGCTCTTTCCTTGCCATGTGGGTATATGGCTATCTGCAAGCCAGCAAAAGAGCCTCACCAGACCCAGCCATGAAGCACTCACATCTCAAAGTTCTATTCTTCACAACTGTGAGAAAAATGTTTCTGTTATTTAAACCACCAACTCTGTACTATTTTGTTATGGCAGCACAAACTAATATATTAGCCATCAAATAAATGTATATGCACTCTATCATGAAATAATGTAATCAACAGAATTAAAATAGATTAGAACTTGAGATGATTATATGTGAGTATATACTTATATTTATTTGTTTAGTTATATCTATTCCCCTTTTATTCAATAGATGATTTGTAATTCACAATTATATAAATTACTTAGATAATTATATAATATACAGCATTCTTAATATATTCATCAAGTATCTACAATATCATCAATACAGATTAGTAGAAACTCTTTGTTTCTATGAAACATAAACTGACAATACTTTTTTATCTTTAAGTGATGTATCAATTTCAATCAAATTACATTGAAATTAGTAATATTTTCCATCTGCTTTCTTACCATAAGAATATCATTGCCAAAAAAAGCTTGTATAGATATTCTCAGACAAATCTAAGACAGAAATCTAAGATTCACACACACTTTTGTAACTTTTTTGGGTGAGTTACGCAAAACCCATTATCAATTTTCTAATCTTCAAAATGAAAAGTATAATTTTACCTATTTCCAAGTGTATTAAGAAAGGATTAAAGGTAGATAATGAATATTTGTGATAATAATCAAGTTACTTCGACCATTTTTCTAACTGTTCCTTTCCTCTCTTTAGCTCAGTATTCAATGTTGCAGAGGTAAGCTTTCATATGGCAAAAATGCAATAGAGGAAAAAATAACTTTACTAAAATCGATTATTGAAACAAACTATAATCATACATGAAAGGACATCTTGAGCATTTGCATTTTACAGTCATAATGCCTTCCTCCTGACTTCTCAGCTAGTATTGATAAATTTTAGAATGAGAAGATTTATGTTGATTTCTCAATGGAAGATAATGGGAAACAGTAATCCCCACTACTCTGACAATGTATTCAGAATGACACTGGAGCAGTGGAGTAATCCAGGTTTCAGGAAGTGTCTAGGTTTGTAGAGTGAAAGGAACTTAATGGAAAAGGGAAATCATAGAAAAGGTTCTGTACCCAGAGAAGATCATGTAATTTGGGAGAGGGAGATGGTAAGCATCCCAAAGGAGTCTTATGATTATGACAAGGACCCCCTAAATATAGTTTTGTTTCTTGTGCAGTGAAACTATTTAGAAGACCCCTTTAACACCACAGACTAAATTCTAGGTAAGTATTAAATAAAGATATAAATAAGGTGAAGGAGAAATTATAGGTGATAGTATCAAAGGAAAGTATTTTTCTGTGAGGTTGAATAATTGATGGTGTTGGAGCATTAAAGGGCATGAGCAGGAAAGATAAATGGTGGTTGAATAGTGATATACGTAAAATCAAGCTTATACAGGGATTTCCATTGCTGTTAATAACATGTCCTCAGGGATGACCAGAGAACTGAGCAAATGAGGCAGAGTGGATGACAACACTATTTAGTCAAACAATGAGGAGAAGGAGAAAAAGAAAGGAGAGAAGGAAGAGGAAAAAGAGAAGGAAGAGACAAAGAAGGAGAAGAAAAGCCAGAGATTTTGAAAATCCAATTGGATATTAAAAATTGGCAAGACTTATGAAGAAGTACTAATGGAGAATTATAATGAAGCAGGGATAAAATTATTGATCAATAAGGAAAAATGACTCACTTTTCATTTGATGAATCTTTAGGAAGGCTTTGGTATGTTGTAATAAATTGGATACTCTTTATTACTCCAAATTATTTGATGATTTCCCAGCAAGAAGAATGTATAATTGCCATTTGCCATGTGACTTCTGCTGTCTCTCTCAGTAGGAGAAAAAATTCTTCCTAACCCATAGAAGTCAAGTTGAGCTATGTGACTAACTTTGGCTAATAGGATGTGAATAATAGTGGTTAGAGCTCCAAAGCGATAGGTTATTTCTAGTGTTGTGTCTTTCCCTTTAAGTGAGACAATAACATATTTCAGATAAGATCTATTATTTCATTGTCAATTTAGAATAAAAACTAGGAATATAAAGACAAATTAATAAATCTTAGAAAAGATATATTTGAAAACTCAAGTTAACATAAAATTTTCTGGTGATTATTTTTCCCTAAGATAGTGAACAAAGAAAGGATGTCTATTCTTGACACTTCTATTTTTTTGAAGGACTTAGTGAATTATATAAAAAATAAATAGCACTAGAATTGTAAAGAAAGAAATTGAACTATTTAATTCACATGCAACATAATTGTATTCATAGACCATTCAATGGAATCAAGAAACATACTACAAAAGCTAAAGTAAATTTAACAAATCCATGAGCTACAAGCTCAATATTGGAAAATTAATTATGTTTCTATATGCTAGAAAGAAAGTACTATAAAATGACTCTCAGGGAGATATTGACCAGGTAAGAATGAAGCATACTTTCTGGGGGTAATGGGACTATTGTATAGCATAATTCACATGATGGTAGCATAGGTAGATGCCTTTGACAAAATTTGTTGACATTTTACACTTAACATGGTCTCATTTTACTGTAAAATATACCTAAATTATTTTTTTAAAGTTTTAAAAAATCTGTGAAGAGTAAAATAAAATTATATTAAATAAAGTGACTATTATATTAAACATAGAAAATAGATTAGAAGTTAATGATCTCATTTTCAGCACCAAAGAAGAAAACAAAATATTTTGGCTCAAATTTAACACCAATATCCAAGAATTTGATAATGATAATTTAGAAAATTTTCTAATCAACCTGAAGGAAGATTTAGGTGAATCAAAATGTATGCTATGCTCATGTTTGGTACAAATGCACACACCTCCCAAAGACCACCCCATTTGTCCAATAGCATTTATTTTAGAACTTGACAAAAAGTACAAAAACTCGTCTTCCTGGAAAGTAAATATGTAAGTATAGACCACAAGAAAATTCTGAAAAAAGAATAATACTGAGGGATATCTGGATTTTAAAAGGCAATATTAAACTGTTACAAACGGTTGAAAACATTTCTAACATAGTAGTTTATGGGGTGAAATGATTAGAAATTATTGGGTTTTTAATTTAATTTTACAATATAATTATACAATAGGGTTATCATGTATTGATAATATGTTTTACATTTTACCATGTTTTACATTATATCCTCAGAGCTTATTTATCTTATCGCTGAAACTTTGTACCCAATTACCAACCTTTTCTTATTTTTCTCACCAGCCTGCCAGACCCCAGCAACCAATTTTCTACTTTCTATGTGTATGAGTTTCACTTTTGAAAACCATTTTTTAATTGAAGTATAGTTAATTTACAATGTTGTATTAGTTTCAGATGTACAGCAAAGTAATTCAGTTATACACACACACATACATATATATATACACACATATATAGATTATTTTTCAGATTATTTTCCATTATAGATTATTCCAAGATACTGAATATAGTTCCATGTGCTATACAGCAGGACATTGCTGTTTATATAGTTTATATGCAGCAATGTGTTTATGTTACTCCCAGATTCTTAATTTATCTCCGTCCCCCCACCCCCTTAATCCCCTTGATATTCATAAGTTTATTTTCTATGTCTGTATGTCTATTTCTGTTTTGTAAATAAGTTCATTTGTATTTTTTTTTAGATTCTACATGTAAGTGATATAATATGATATTTGCCTTTCTCTGTCTGACTTACTTCACTTAATATCATAATCTCTAGGTCCATCCATGTTGCTGCAAATGGCATTATTTCATCCCTTTTTATGTCTGAGTAATATTTCATTGTGTGAAATAAGTTCATTTGTGTCATATTTTAGATTCCACGTGTAACTGATATCATATGATATTTATCTTTCTCTTTCTGACTTACTTCACTTAATATCATAATCTCTAGGTCCATCCATGTTGCTGCAAATGGCATTATTTCATCCCTTTTTATGTCTGAGTAATATTTCATTGTGTGTATATATCACATCTTTATCCATTTTTCTTTCAATGGACACTTAGGTTGCTTTCATGTCATGGCTTTTACAAATAGCGCCTCTATGAACACTGGAGTACATGTATCTTTTCAAAGTAGAGTTTTCTTCAGATATATGCCCTGGAGTGGAATTGCATGATCATATGGTAAATCTAATTTTAGTTTCTTACGGAACCTCCATATTGTTTTCCACAGTGGCTGCACCCACCAACAATGTAGGAGGATTCCTGACTTTTTTTTGGTTTGTTTGTTATCCATATAAGTCATAGCAGGCAGTATTTGTCTCTCTCTATTTGGCTTATTTCACTTAGCATAATGTCTTCAAGTCCCATCCATGTTGTCACAAATGGCAGGATTTCCTTCTTGTTTGTGGCTGAATAACATTCCATTGCATGTATACACTACATCTCTTTATCTATCCATCCATTGATGGGCTCTTAGGTTATTTCCATTATCTCAGCTATTGTGAAGAAAGAGATTTATTTAAATGCTTGCAAAGTGTGGTAGGCTGAATAATGCTCTACCAAAGATGACTATGTTCTAATTACTGGAACTTGTGAATGTTAACTTATATGTCAATAGCAACTTTGCAGATACAACTAATTTAAAGGTATTGAGATAAGGAGATTTTCTGGGTTTTTCAGGTAGATTTGATATAATCACAAAGGTCTTTATAAGAGGGAGACAGGAAATTAGAGTGAGTAGTAAGAGATGTGATGATGGAAGCAAGAGGTAAGAGAGATATAAGGAAAGGACCAGATGCAGATGTCCACTAGAAACTGGAAAAGGCTAAAACTAGAAAGCCTTCTTCCCTGAAACCTTCAGAAAAACTGAAATAATGCCATTTGCAGCAACATGGATGGACATAGAGATTATCATAATAAGTGAAGTACGTCAAAGACAAATACCATATGATAGCACTTATATGTGGAATCTAAAATATGATACAAATGGACTTACTTACTAACTAGAAACAGACTCACAGATATAGAAAACAAATTTGTGGATACCAAAGAGGAAAAGGGTTGGGAGAGGGATAAATAAGGAGTTTGGGATTAGCAGATACAAACTACTATATATAAAATAGATTAATGATAAGGTCATACTGAATAGCACAGGGACCTATATTCAGTATCTTGTAATAACCTTTAATGAAAAAGATGGCAAAGAATATATATATTTATAGATAGATAGATACATAGATAGATATAACTAAATCACTTTGCCATATACCAGAATCTAACACAACATTGTAAATCAAGTATACTTCAATTTTTTAAAGTTAGTAAAACTAGAATGAATATTAGAAAATTAACAAAATACCATAGTTCCAAGAAGACATCTGAATTCTGTTTTTCCTTGTATCTGGATTTTGTTTTTTTTCATTTAAAACTTATATACATTTTTTGGCATTTTTTACAAGTCTTGTTCCCATGGCATTTTGTTATTTATATAAAATTTAAATATTTAATTTTATCAGATAAAGTTATATTAACTAAAAATAAAAGAAAGAATGCGATTTTGGCACTGCCTTGATTTTAGATGTCTGACCTCCAGAACTGTAAGAGAATAATACTTTGTTGTTTCAAGCTTCCAATTATCTGATAATGTGCAGAGCAGCAGCAGTAAACATACAGAAAGTTTACACATTTTAATGTATCCATAGTCTAATAATAACAATAATAAGAATGATATGGTTTTGTTGAAATTTCTTTTCTGTGTGTAGTAGACTACAATAAAACATTTAAAAAGGTAAATAGCCAAAGCAATTACAGCACAATTTGCAAGTTTGACAAAGTTTTGTTGTATCAAGTGTAGGGTTTATTACACAAGGTTTTATTCTTTTCTATTATTTTCATGGAATATTATATATTAAATGGTGCAGTTATGTATCAAATGATTTCTATTATTGAGGAAAATGGCAGACTTCTGATAGAAAATAGGAGTAAGAATTTACATATCTTTGTCAGGGTCAAAAATACCTTTTTGAAGAATGACAGTTAAGTTGAAGGAAGAGTGGGAATAATTTTCTTAAGCTAAAATTGAATAAAAGAAATCCAATATTCATAGGGAGTAATGCAAAAAGCAAAGCATAACCAATATAAAAATGGACAGATTATCAAGGGCCAGATAACATTGGGCCTTGAAGCCCATAGTAAGATATTTGAATGTATTTGAAATGTGTTGTGAAGTCACTGGTGAGTTTCAAACAGGAAGAAGAGAGATAGCATGATTTATGTTCTATAAATTATTGTACCTGATATGTGCCCTGCCATGTATGAAGTGACGTGAACGGAATTTAGTAGTCTCTTGCAGCACTCTAATTAAAAGTAGATGGTGGCTGATTTAAGACTATGGAGATGATAAAATTGAAATCTGTGCACATGTGAAAAATTTGACAGGCTTTGCTGATGGATTAGATGTGGGACTGAGGGAATGGACCAGGAATAATCTGTCTCTGCTGAGAATCCTGTGTTCTTCTTTCTTTAATAAAAATATAAGTGAGGCATTTTGGTTTATTGAGGTGTGTTTCACTTTGCATTAAAAAGCAGAAGAGATTTATTTTTGTTTGTTTTTCTTTATTTTTTTTATTTAACTTATTTTATCATTTGCTGTATATTTTAACCAGAAGTCTCTCATATATTTTGCCCGTCATTATTTCATTTCTAAAAAGTTTTAAATAAACAAATATTTTTGATTGACTACAATTCTCAAGAAGACATAAAGATAAATACAAGACTCGGTCTCTGCCTAGAAAAACCATTCATCTTTGGTTAATGATTTGGTGGATCATTTGAAGACTTACTTTGATTTTAAAGTCAAATATGTTAATATATGAGTGGTATGTAATACATATATGAAAGCTATAACTAGATTTAATAACATAAAATGTCCTGTTTTTTATCATTATTTTCTAGAGGATTCCTAGTTTCCTGTTAAAATAAAAACTAATTATTGGATTATTTTAAATGGCAAAAAACTGAAGATTAAAAAATGTTCAATGTAAACAAAAACTTTTATAAACTTTAGATAATACATATAACAATTTTAGATATGACATATCTGTCACATTTCTATGACTTTTGTCTTTATGACATTATATTTATAAAAACTTTCTCTCCTAGTATTAACATGTATGTTGATTTCTTCAGCATTTTGATGACAGATTTTTGTCAGTATTTTCCATATTTTTAAAGAAAAGCTAATCTTTCTGTCAGCTTCAATACCCATAAAATTAAATGAAGCAACAGTTTATAAATTAAAATATATTAATACAGGCGATTCATGGAAGTTCCTAGTTCACATTAGTGCTCTGGCTCATTTTCTGTGGGGAAAAATGAAACCAAAGGTAAAAGTGTAGTTAAAATGATAACCACAATTATGTAAAATAATTTTAAATGACTACAGATTAATTAGTTCATGAATATCATTACTGTGTCAGTAAGTTGAACACAAATCTGACATTTATTTCAAATACTTTGAAAAATTTGATTGAAAATTCTTGAAGTTAACTGTGCTCGATAATACCGGACTGAGAAATGATGTTGAAATCTAAAAGATAATTTTCCCTACTTTACTACAGGTGGCTCTGCCAATGAGAAATTACAAATAAAGATATAGCAAAGATGTGCATGCTCGTTTCTCCCACACAAAAGGCACGTGCTGCCTTTGGTCTGTTAACTTGTGCTGAGCTAGGCCAACCAGGAGCATTACTTGGAGATGACCACATCTAGAACATAGTTGTAACAGCCTATATTTATATAACAAGAAATGTGTTAACTTCTTGCTGAGGTTTATCCATATATATATGGATAGATGGATAGATAGATAGATAGATAGATAGATAGATAGATAGATAGATAGACAGACAGAAATGATATCAAGTCATTAACATTCACTTAATGTTCCTAAGCAGAACACCATTTCCTCTCACAAAGGGTAACCAGAATAGATGAGTTTCATGAATTTTTAAAAATATTTTCTACAAGTGGAATCACACAATACATGTTCTTTTATGTCTGGCTTCTTTTGTTCACTATTAACCTTGTGAAATTCATTCATCTTTGTGTTAATTCTCTCATTCCTGTTGGTCTATACTATTCCAGGGTGTGAATATGCCACTCATTATTTGTCCATTCTACTATTGGTAGGCATTTGGGGAGGTATAAGTTATTTTCCATTATAAATTGTCGTATTTGAATGATTCTAGAACCTAGCTTTTGGTGATTATATGAATATAAATCTAGAAGCATAACAGTTTCGTTATAGAGTATATCTATGTCCTGTTTTGGTAGATGAATCCAGAAACATTTTTCAAAGTGATTATAACAATTTGCTCTTCTACCAAACAGTGTATGAAAGTCCTGGGTGTTTTACATTCCTGCTACACATATTTCCGTCTTTTAGTTTTAGACATGCTGGTGGATCTATAGTGCTACTCATTGTGGTTACATTTTTTATTTATTTATAACATTTTCAGCATTTTTCATATGCTATTATCCTTTTGCGATGTAATTTTGGAAAACATTCACAACTTTTAAAGTATTTCTATTTTATTGTCTCAATTTTCTTATTGATTTGTAAAGGTTCTTTATATCTGTGGATATTAGTCATTTGTCAGATATATGTATTGCCAGTAAGTCTTTCCATTATGTCAATAGATTTTTCACTCTTTTATTGGTATCATTTGTGAACTGAAGTTCTTAATTTTAATATGGTTCAATTTATAGTTTTTTATTGTTTTATGGGTGGTACATTTTTTGGTCCTATTCAAGAAATCGTTGTATGTGCTAATGTCATCAAGATGTTCTATGTATTCTGATGTTTGTTTGTTTTCCCTTTTCAACTGGAAGTCATCTGAAATTGTTGTTGTGTATATGGTATAAAGTAAGGGTTAAGAATTTTTTTCATATAAATATACAACTGAATTGCTACCATTATGGGAAGAGCATTACTGTCTCTTTGATGGTATTACATTTGCCCAAATCACGTGGCCATTTATAAGCAATTGTGTTTCTGTAATCTGTCTACTATTACATTTGTCAGTTTGGCTAAACTTACAATATCATATTTTAATTAATATAGTTTGATGGCAGATACTGATATCTTATAGTCCAGCTTTTATTCATCTTCAAAATTGCTTTGACCATTCTTAGGTCTTTATTAATATATGTTAATGATGTTTTGTAGTTTTCTGTGACGAAGTCCTAGACATTTTTATTAATTATTTTCACAATTATTTGTTAAATTTAATAATATTATAAAATGTAACATAAAGTTTTAATATTAATGACCTATTACCTTTTATGTATTTCTGGGTTTACTGGCTAATATACTATTTTTATAATTTTTTCCCTATGGTAATCCCTTTCTTTTCAGTATTTTTTTTTTTTTTTTTTTGGTGGTACGTTGGCCTCTCACTGTTGTGGCCTCTCCCGTTGCAGAGCACAGGCTCCGGACGCACAGGCTCAGTGGCCACGGCTCACGGGCTCAGCCACTCCGTGGCATGTGGGATCTTCACGGACCGGGGCATGAACCCGTGTCCCCTGCATCGGCAGGCGGACTCTCAACCACTGTGCCACCAGGGAAGCCCTCTTTTCAGTATTTTTGTGATGGTTGTAATTAAAGAACAGAATGATAATTTATATTGACTAGTAACAAATACTTTTGAAAATTTGAATATAGCTAAAAATTGAAAAAAAATTAAATGTAAAATAATTCTAATTTTAAATATATAATAAGATATTATAATAAAACATATGGACATATGATACTGCAAAGCAATTCAGGTTTAAAATTTCAAATTGAATAGACATAAAGCATGAAATATCTAACTTTAATACAGCTAGAAAAAATGCCTGGGGAAACTTGTACACTCAGGAAAATGTTAATGTTTTATTTATGAGCATGAGGGTAATTTAAAGGAAAAAGTCAAATACTCTACTATAATCAGATTTAGCCAGCCCCCTTTATCATGATTTATAATTTCAGTTTCATAACTTAGAGTCTTTAGAAATACAATTCTATTTGAATTCAGTTTACATTGCAAACAATTACCTAGTTAAATAACTTACTCACCACTTATAACTCTCTCCTTGATTTGTGAACTATTATGTTAACTGGGATTATATTAATACAATGTAATATATTATGTTTTCTGAGAAAGTATTAATTTGTATCACAAGTCTGGCTTGGAAAACAGATTTATAGTCCATTTTTCCTTTGGGTCCTTTCTCTCTCTCTCTTTCTCTCTCTCTCTCTCTCTCTCTCTCTCTCTCTCTCTCTCTCTCTCTTTCTCTTTCACAGGCACACACACACACAGACACACAGACACACTCACAAACAGACCCCCACACACAGAGAAGATCATGTGCACAATTCTACCCATCTAGCCCGCCACCCTAGACAAAGAAGAAACTTTTTCTAGTCTTAAAAGAAATTTTCCATATCCATATTTCCTCATTAACTTTTTCTTATACTCCTTTGAATCATGCTACCTTCTGATGCATATACCTTAAAAATTTGATAAACTTTATTTTTTATAAAAGTTTTAGATTTACAGGAAATAAATATAGAAAATAGTACCGAGAATTTTCACATGCCCTAAGGTCAATTGTTTCCCCAATTATTAACATATTAGTATGGTAAATTTTTATTATTAATAAACCAATATGCATATACTACATTAATTAAAGTTCATAACAACTCTATTCATATTTCCTCAGTTTTTCCATAATGCTTTTTTTCTAAAGAGTTCCATTCAGGATACCATGTTCCATTTAGTTTTTATGTATCCTTAGGCTCCTCGTGGTTGTCAGAGTTTCACAGACTTCCCTTGTTTTTGATGACTTTGACAGTTCTGAAGAGTATTGGTCATATATTTTGTAGAATGTCCCTCTATTAAAGTTTGTCTGGTGTCTTTCTTGTTATTGGTCTGGGTTAGTATATTTTTGGGAGGAAGACTCCAGTGGAAAGTGCATTCTTATCGTAACATGCGTAGGACACATACTATCAATATGACTTACTACTGTTGATGTAAACCTTGATTACTTGGTTGAGGTACTATTTTTCAGTGGAATTTTCCCTTTTATTCCTTCTTTTCATACTGTACTGTTTGGAAAGTCCCTGTGAATAGCCCACTCTTGATGAATGGGCTGTTTGTTACCTCTCATTAAGGATAGACTACATAAAGTATATTTGAAATTATTTTGCATGAGATTTGTCTCTTCTTCCACAGTTATTTATTCAATCATTTATTTTATGACGGGATATTTAACTTATACTTTGGATTATAATACAAGGCTCTTTTATTTATTTTATTTCTCAAATGGTTCTGTACATGGCTGTTGGAAATATTTTATTTGGCTGATTTATCCTTTTGACATACTCCCGTCAATATAGGTTTATGTTTGTTCTCTTGTTTTACTTTTAGTACTTTTTTTTAAACTTCCTAACACTGCAAGATGTTCCAGACTCATGTTGTGTATCTCTTGCCTCAGTCATAGAACTAGTAATTTCTCTTAGGAACTCTGATTCTTTTTATTGGAGAATGGTATTAGAAATCAACATCTAGATTCTAGGTGTGCTCATTGTTACTCATGGCTCATTTTAGGCAACCTCATCTAACAAAAAGAGAAATACATATATGTATATACTAAACTGCATATAAACAAATATGTATAACTTTTCTGTATATAATCATCTGTAATTAAGGAAAACCGTTGTTTCACTGATGTTATCACTTTTAATCCATTTTTTAAAATGGATCATTTTAGTCTCCTTCCCTTGAGGATCTGTAAGTTTCTGCTCTCAAAGTGAGAAAGGGTATTCCCACTATATGGTATCCATATAATTGTTTAATTCCAGTATACATGTGTGGGATAATTTAAAGAAACCTCAACTGAAAGTGGACTTAGGACAGGCTTGTAAGGGGAGCTCTCATACCCTGTCATCATCATATATTGATCCAAATAGGAAGAGATATATCTCTAACAGGAAGGTGCCTCTACTTTACTATCCAGCAGGAAGAAAAATACTTCTCTCAGCCCCAGGAGAGCCTAGCCAATCAGAGACTGTAACAGCCCTACCAACCAGAAGCCTCCATACTTTGGACTCCCAGTTTCCTCCAATAGACTGCTTGGTTGTCACAGCTCTGCCTAACTCTTACCCTTTTCCTTATAAAGGCAAATCCCCCTTCCTTGTTCTCAGTATTTGCCTGTGATCTGTCTTAGCTTACATTTCCTGAATTGCAATTCTTCTGGCTATTCTGGCATAAACCCTCTTTTGCTGGTAAAATAATGGGCTATTATATTATTAAAGTTGACACATATATAGCACTATCAGAATTGTTACCCACACCCCTAGAGAAAGCAACTTTATCAACTAGTTTACAATGCATATGTATGTTTGCTTCTACCTTCAGTCTTATAAGTTCCACTCATTTCCAAAATTACTTAGATGACCACCTTTCTCCCCACACTGACCTTATTGTGGTTGTTTCATGCATTTGCAATACAGTTAAATTCTCTCAACATAGTTTGCATTATTCCTGAGATTCCCCTCCCTCATAAATGATTAAAAAAAAATTGGCACACAGTAGGGTGTTCTTTCTGCAGTAAAATCCTATTGATTTTGAAAAATATATAATATCATGTATCCACCATCACAGTATCATAAAGACTATTTCTACCACCCTAAATCTCCTGTGCTTCACTTATTCATTCCTCTTCCCTCCCATTCCCCTGGAAACCTCCAGTCTTTTTACTGTTTCTATAGTTTTGCCTTTTCCAAAATATTATATAATTGGACTCATACAATAAGTAGACTTTTCATGCTAGCTTTTTTCACTTAGCAGTATGCTTCTAAGATTCCTCCACATTTTTTTGTGACTTGATAGCTCACTCATTTTATCACTGAATATTACATAATTTGTATGTACCAGTTTGTTTATTCAGCTATTGTGGATATCTTATTTAATTTCAGTTTTGAAATTATGAATTAAGTTGCTGTAAACATTCCTGTATAGGATTTCAAGTCAAATGTGTAAATACCTAGGAGTAAGAATGCTGGCTTGTATGCTAAGTACAAGTTTAACTGTGTAAAAAATTCCCAAACTGTCTTCTAAATTGGAATTATTTTATATTTCCACCAGTAATGAATGTAAATTCTTGTCACTCCACATTCTCATCAACAACTAGTATTGTGTGTTTTTTTTAAGTCTAACCATTGTAATGGGTGTTTAGTGGTATTTTATTGCTGCTTTAACTTACAATTCCCCAATAGTGAATAAGTTTGAGCAACTTTTCATATGCTTGTTTTTAATCTGTACATCAGGATCTTATGGGGACATTTTCCCTAGTTTCTCACCATTAACTTTGTTAGCTATTAGATTTCTGTAGATGTTCTTCACCAGGTTGAAGATGTTCTTCCGTATTCATCATTTGCTGAACATTATAATTGGAATGTGCATTTTGTCAAATGCTTTTTGTGACCATATGATTTCTCTTCTTTATCCCATTGATAAGGCCAATTACACTGATCATTTATTCAATGTGTGACCAGACTTGAATACCTGGAATAAATCCTATGTCGTTATGGTATAAATTTAAGTTTGTACATTGTTAGATCAGTTCTCCTAATATTTTGTTGAGGTAGGTTTTTTCTGTTGTTGTTTGTGTTTGGCTTTTCATTTATTGCATTTTGCATTTATTTTTTTCTGTTGTTTGTATTTTTGTTTGTTTATTTCTTTTTAATCTGTGTTCATGAGAGATATTGGTTTGTACTTTTTCTTTCTTGTAATATCTTTATTTGGTTTTGATAGTAGGGCAAAGTTGGCCTCATAGAGTGATTTAGGAATTATTTCCTCTATTTCTATTTTTTGGAAGAGATTGTGTGGAATTGGTTTCATTTATTTACCTATGCCATTTGAACAAAACAAAGATTTATGTTTCTTTTCTGAGTATGCTCCTTTTTATGGCAGTGTTTACCACCTGGAATCCCTGCCAGATGGCTAGATTATATTAAGGAAAAATTAGTTTTGTTTTGTCCATCATTATTTACATTTTAAAATATATTTCTTGACTCCTCACCAAATGAAAACATCTATATATTTTATAAATCCACTAACATAGGCTTTTCTTGTTTATTACTGTATCCTCAATGAGTAGCTCAGTGCATAGTAGACACTGAGAAACTAGTTGCTGTCTCATCATGGAACACACACACACACACACAAATGCATTTAGTAAAATGTTGTAAGAACTAAAAATCAAGTACATCACTTAGCACAAAAGGAATAATTTTATGACTTTTTAATGTTTAATAAAAGCAGTAGGAGATTACTACTTGCAGACAGATGAGGCATAGTGAAATATCTTATTTGAATTTGCCTCCTGCAAGTGAACAGGCTGAGAAAATTATGGAACTGAATTTCTCCCATATCCTATGGTGTCTAAACAGCTATACACCTTTTTAAGATGTCCCTTGTGTGAACTAGGTCATTGAAAATGATGGGTGAACATTGGCATATTAACACTATAAGAAGAGCACAATTTTCAAATTGTTAAAATCCTCACTGTCATACAAATAGATAATGAGCATGCCCATATCCTATGGTGTCTAAACAGCTATACACCTTTTTAAGATGTCCCTTGTGTGAACTAGGTCATTGAAAATGATGGGTGAACATTGGCATATTAACACTATAAGAAGAGCACAATTTTCAAATTGTTAAAATCCTCACTGTCATACAAATAGATGAGCATGTGTCAATGTCACATTCAACTCATTAATGAGGGAACTAGCAGGATGGCAGAGCTTATTAAAATTGGATATGAGGAACTAGGACTTATATAGTCAATGTGGAGAGAAATGCTGAAACATGATTGATAGTTTCAAGAACTGTGAAGAGTCTAATAATTTTATCTTACTTGCAAGCTAACAACTTAGCTTTGCTACAGTTTCACAGATACTTGTAGAACAGATAAGACTCTCTGGTCAAAGACAGAGGACAGTTAATTACTCACAGAAATATCAGGAATCAGAATAAAGCATTTTTTAAAAACAATTCTATGCGCTCCAATACCAACCCAAGGCAATATGATAAAAGTTGGATGTGTCAAAGAAAAATAGCACTAAGTAGGTTTAACAGGCAAGGCAGACTTTATTCAAGACTATTGTAAAAGGGGTAGAAAAAGTGGATTCCAGGCACAATCTCCATATGGGAACCAGAGGTTTTCTTCTTTGCAATCCTTCCTGAGGAGCCAAAATAACATCTTTGCTCAATCCCAAGACAAGGTGTTGGGAAAAATAACAAGTCTACTGCAATAAGGGAGAAAGATTGAACTCTATTCCACTGAAAGAAAAGGGATGAGGGTTTTTAAGTGCTGTGGTAAGTTGGTGGAAAAGTACTTCAGGACATTACCTGGGAGGTGGCAATGTGATGAGGTCAACCCTGTTTGTTAATTGGTGTTTTCTAAATCTGCCTCCTACCCTCCCACAGTGACTGGGGAGATAGGGGGTCTATCTTTCAGATTATTCCATTTTCAAAAGGATGTCTCCTAGGTCCTTGAGAAAGATGGTTGTAAACCTGGAAAGTTACTAGAAGATTTACATTTCAATGGGGCAAAGAAAGAATTTACAATGAGTTTTCTAAAGTAAATTCTCTAAGAAAAGGGAGATCTAGGGCCTAGAGTCTGGAAGAAGACTATCTAAAGTTTAGCCAAGCTGGGGGGCACCTTAAGGCAGTCTTAGATCCACACAGTGGGTTACATGACAGAGAATTTTGATATAGAGATCCCCAATCTTTCGATAATAGGCAGTAATCATGTCTGCTCTTTGCTACAGAGGGAGACACCATCATTACCTTTCAAAATTGTTAATAAACAATCCCTTTCACTTTATTCCAGAAAAAGACACTATCTCTGTCTTCCAATCTGTGCGATACACAACTCCCTGGAAAAAAGAATCTGCCACAAAGGGTGCCTTCCTCTCAAAGTGTGTAGAAATGGGAAAGACTAGATGGATAATAATCTTCCAAAGCTAATTTAGATACAAACCTGGATAATGTGCAACAGACAACAGAAAACTAATGTCTTGGTATCTTCTACGTTAGACAGGAAAAAAAAAAATGTAAACATATTAAGCCTTCTTAAATTAACCTCTCTCTCTCTCAATAGTTTAAAACTCATACCCTATAGTAAGTATTGAAAAAAAAATATTACATTTCTTGAGAATCAGATGATCCTTTGCTGGGCTTAATAGAAAATGCTGAAGAATAATGAAAGGGTCATACATTAATATATTTGCCTTTTTCCCACCCAGATTTGGTTTATCCTCAACAATGAAACCTGTGATCTTAATAATACCTAAGCATTATTCCTGATCACAAATAAAGTGGGTTTGTTGTGTTATTGTGCTAAGAACATTTAAAATATTTCTGACTTTACCTTTTCTTCACCCCATTTTAATGGGTGGTGAAAATTAGACATAGATTCAATTAATAGTATACATGTGCAATTAAAATTACCAACAATAATTCTACAAAAACTGATAATATTACACTAATTCAGCAGTGTCTACTTAAGGTAGTCTGTGAATTTAAGCAACATATTGTGTCCATTCTATTGTATCTGACTAATTCATTTACGTAGATGCAAAAAGTTGTGTTAATTAATATGCTTTGCATTGTCAAGTATAAAGTCATGGGATATTAAGGATGCAAGGTTAACTTCTATCTTGTGGCTTTACAAAGCAGTTATTTATATTTTTACCAGCTCTAAGGCTGGGACTCCACTAGCAATAGAGCATGGTGGTAAAAATGAGGTTGTGTCCTTTAAACATATGTAAATAACCATATTGTCATGAAAATAAAGGGCCTGAGTAAAAGCTTTGTGTGTATTATTGGTCACTATTCTGAGGTGTTGGCAGATAAGGCCAGTAAATTAATTCTATAGAGTCATTTTTTTATGTCCCTAAATGGTTTTTTTTATCTTATAATTTGCATTAAGATTTCCCACAGCCATATTTCATGAATCCTGAGATATTTGTTAAAATGGGATGCTATCAAAAGAAGATTTTACTCCAGTTTTCTGTTTCTACTATCTGATAAATTCAGGTAAAAGATAGAAAACAAATATTTTTTTCCCAAATGTTCATCAGAAAATAGTGTATTAAAAACCTATCTCATCTTTTCTTGGGTCTTTGCTTCCAAGATGACAAAAAAGAAGAAAAGAAAAAGAACAACAGTCATGTGAGAAAGCACCTCTGCCTGCCCAAGGAAAGGTCATTAAGAAGTTCGTCATTTGAAACATAGTAGAGGCTACAGCCATCGGGGATATTCCAAAATGAGTATCATTGATGCCTGTGTGCTTTCCAAGCTGTTTGTGATGCTACATTACCATATGAGTTGTGTCATTCACAGCAAGGTAGTCAGGAACCAACACCTCACCCCAACTTAGACCTTCAGGTGCTACACCACAACTTCTGCCAAGGACTTTTGTAAGGAGTTGAGTACTTAAAGACTGAAGAAAAATTACCCTCTGGGAAAAAATATAATGAAAATTATACTTTATAGCAAAAAAAGGAACCACATTTCAAAATAAATGATCACCGACAATTTCCCTAAGGAGTTTCATTCATTCCTATATGATTAATCCAAATCCACTGGATCTTGTATCTTGATTCTGCTTTCACAAAGTCATCTGCTTTTGGAAAAGAGTCCTGTAGGTCTTGAGAAGCTCTTTTGCCCCTTTCCTGTTCTCCCATTTCTGTTCCCCTCTAACTTTAAAAGAACCTAATTATAGGAATGAGATCACTAATCAATTGAAACTAACTCCTGACTTATGCTCTCAAGAATGCACGCCATGCCTTGTCTAAACTGTTGATTGTTTTCCTAGATAAAAAGAAATAAGAATGAAGAATTAAGCAGTTAAAAAATGACTAGCTCTGTACCCCTAACCATCTGCTTAGCAATCCTGCAGACGGGTCATGTAGGCAAGATAACATCTGAGGAGAGTCAGACAGTCTGCACTCAGTGGAGAATGATACAGAACCCAAATTCCTGCCTCAATGATTCACTAAGATTCTCACTCCCCCACCAGATTTTCCTTTTAAAAACTGTCATGGCTGAGCAGAATCTTTGTAGTTGCTCTCTCAACATGAGTCCACCACCTCGTCAGACTTCTAGATTTTCTGATTAAAGCACTTTTCCTTTCTACTGACACTTACCTCTCAAATTATTGGTTTATGAGTGGCAGGCAGCCTAACATGGGTTCTGTAACAATGCCAGAAATCTGTTTTTTGCAATATTAATAATCAAGGGTACTTGCTATAGTACTTTTCTCTGAAATTCTCTTTTGATATTTCCCCCCGTGGAAACCCCAATTCAGAAGGTAAAGTGATACAACATGACGGGAGAACAGAAACAACCTGTTTATGGAAAAAAAAAAAGTGACTGGTTGTTATTATTTTTTTCAGACCAACTCCTGAAAATGGACTCCCATGTTGATATAATAAATAACATTTTTTAAATTATTTGGTAGATAGATACAGTGAGGTCCTTACCAAATCTCCTGGGTCTGTTAGTTAAAACTAACGTATATGTTATACATATAATATATTTTTATTAACATCATTTTTATTGGTATAAAATTGATGAGCTTTATAGGATGAGTTTCTCTTTTTTTTATTGATACCTTTTATCCCATTATGGCTTAAATAAACAGTGAGGCTAAATAAGAATTAGAAAATATACTACATCTTTCTAATTTTCTTCTTGCTTCTGTGTACCAAGCTAGGGTTTACAAGTTTAAGAACAAGCCTTTCATATTTTGGCCTCTTCGGAGAACAAAAGATTACTTTTAGTGTTAAAAACACCTCCACCTCAGCGGTTTTGCTCTCCTAAATGTAGAGTGAGGCAAAAGAAACCACAGAAAAAGTGGAGCGCAGGTGAATGGTTTGGCTTAGTAACCTCATTAAAATAACATCAGCTCTTGCAGACATGAGAAACTTCTGTTCATATTTTTCAAAAAAGTACTTTAAAACATGATAAATATAAACTTAAAGTCATTAGGCTTTTGGAATAAGATATTATAATGAGAAAAGAAACTTCTAAATGGGCAGATTATACAGAAGGTAAATAATGACTTTTTAAAAATTGTGGTAAAATATACATAACAAAATTTACCATCTTAACCATTTTTAAGTTCATTGTTCAGTAGTGTTATGTATATTCATATAATTGTGAAAGAGATCACCAGAGCTTTTTCATCCTGCAAATCTGAAACTCATGCTCATTAAATAATAGCTACCCATTCCCAGCTACCCCCATCCCCTGGCAATCACCATTCAAACTTTTGTCTCTATGAATTTGACCACTCTAGATACCTCATATAAGTGAAATCATACAGTATTTGTCCTTTTGTGAATGGCTTAATTCACTTAGTCTAATGTCTGCAAGGTCATCATATATGTTTTTGTGTGTGTTATAGTTTCCTTTCTTTTAAATCTGAATAATATTCCACTGTATGAATATACCATATTGTGTTTATCCATTCATCCGTTGATGAACACTTAAGTTGCTTTAAACTTTTGCTGTTGTAAATAATGCTGCTATGATCATGGGTGTACAGATATTTCTTCAAAACCTTGCTTTCAATTCTTTTTGTGTACACCCATAAGTGGGATTGCTAGATCATATGGTAGTTCTATTTTAATTTTTGAGGAACCACTATAGTGTCTTACATAGCAGCTGCACCATTTTCCATTCCCACCAACAGAGCATAAGGGTTCCAATTTCTCCAAATCCTAGCCAACCCTTGTTATTTGCTGTTATTTTTTTTGATAGTGGCTATCCTAATAGTTGTGAGGTGGTATTTCAATGAGGCAATAATAATACTTATTATTACCATTTATTAGCCATAGACTAAATATTCAAAGCCAAGTTCAAACTGCTTATCCTCTTCTTTCTATTATTCATACAATTTTTTAAAATTATTAATTTTAATAAGGTTTTAAATTGGTATTTTAAACATACACATACATAAGTGCATACAAATATAAGTGCATATACAAATACATATATATACACACACAAATATATGTAGTTATTTAAAGCTTAGTTTCAAAATCAAATTGACCTTATATTTATCATACAAGGACAGGCATTCATTTTAATACATGTACTATCTATAAAAGGAAGTAAAGGTCCTTCTCCATGATATATTATTCATTTTTTTTTATGATTTTAAGTTTCTTTAAATGTTTTTCACCAAACCAAAGATGATGTGTTAATTAACTCATTTCAAATATTAACCCAAGATTTTAAAGTGATTAAAAGATCTAGGAAATCATATTTAAGTTTACATTTTACAGCATCATGATTCTTCTATATGTTTGTAATAGGAATAACTATGAAAAATTTTGCAAAAACAGCTCTTGAAGTAGCTAAGTTAACCAGAAGTAATCAGTTTGATATAGACATTGATTTTTGTAAGTCAATTTATTTGAACACATATGTTTACATTCTCATGACTTTAAATGTATTGTGGAAACACTGATAACTTCTCTGGCCCATGAATTCAATGTAGGAAAACTGTAGGAAGTTCAGAACAATTAGGTTTTTCATTAGGAAATAATCTCAAGGCCTATATAAAATTAAATTTACATAGCATTATATTTTAAATTCTGAAGAAAAATAAATTTAGTGTGATTTTAAACAAAATTTTCAATTGAGTCTTATTTGTCCAATAATTCACCAGGCTTAAGGTTATTATATAAATTTGTATACAGATGTAAATCTTCATTTATTAATCATTAAAAATGCTTTACAGAAACGTCCATAGCTCGATTTTATTACATTTAGTTGCTAGCTTGGTACCCATTTATATTTTTTCTTCTTTATGATGAAGAATCTCTCTATTTAAGATAACTTGTTTCTTTAGTATACAGGAATGACAGATTTGAATGAATAAGTAATTTCCAAGAATGTCCCCCAAATCTGTCCACAGTTACATATGGTTGCAATTATAAATACACCAGTGTAATTGGCTAATTACTCTGCTTTCTTGAGAAAGGGGTAAAAGCTTTTCTTCTTATAGACAAACAGACCTGGCAGCAACTTCAACCCACCCAGAATATATATGTGTACAACACCTGTAAGAAAAAAGATAATAAACACCTGTAAACAGAAAGAATGGATTGTTGCCCAATGTTTTTATATGAATAATCTCCATTTGTCACATTTTTCAGAAAGAGGTTGTAGATTTCTTAGATTTTATCTTGCATTCTCTCTGGACTTTGTAGTGCTCAGACCCTGGAATGTGAAGAATTCTTCAAACAAGCTACAGTAAACACAGTAATAAATCTACAAGCGTATTATGCTACTTTGGTGTTTCTCAACTGTGAGTTGTTTTGCCCAAAATCCTCCTCCCAGGGATATTTAGCAATGTCTGAAGAAGTATTAGTTGCAAAAACTTAGCACAACTGAGGAGCGAGCAGGTAGGCTACTACTGGCATCTAGTAGGTAGAGGCCAGAGATTCAGCTAAATATCCTACATTGCACAGTACAGCCTCCCAATGAATTATCCAGCCCAAAATATCAATAGTGCTGAGATTAAGAAATCCTGCTCTACATAAAGTAAGTTTTCTAAACTTTCACAGACATTCAGAAAAGCAAGCTGTTTTTTCAAACCAAAAGACTTTATACCTGGTGTCTAGTAGGTAATTGAAAGAACAATGTCAGTGCCTAAGATTCTCAGTCTTAAAGACAGTATCCAGATCTTATCTGTTCTCAACTAGAATGCATGTAAGAAACAGATTTCTCAGTTCTTGATTTTGAAAGACAAAGAGGCCTTAACCAGATCAGACAGATTGTCAGCTTTTGATACAGGACATTCTGAAAATGAACCCAAATTTCTGTGTCTCTGCAAAAATCTCATCCTTTGGTTATAGCAGTTCTGAAACAGGAGGCTCAGGATAAGCCAAAGGATCTCAAAGTTTTGTTCTCTGTTTCAGTGGATCACAATTGGGTAAGCCCATCTAACTCATTACTACTTACAGTCAAATTACTGAAGGCCTGGATTGCCTTTTAGCTTCTATATAAGATACAACGCCTAAGGATCACAGAATATGAGATTTTTCATATTAATTCATTGTAAGGTTTAGCCACATTCATTATTATACAGGGTAATGATATAGCAAAATAAGGGCATGAGAAGAGGAGGCTTAAAATATAAAAATAATGGAACAGTAGGAAATCAGTACAGTTCCAAGGGCCAAAAAAACTATAGTGTTGCAGGAGCATAATTTAAATGTGCAGGTTTAATGGGAGGCAATGATAAGCATAAGTTTAGATGAGTTTGTTCTAGAAATTGACGGAGATGGCAAGAAATTGGCACAATATTTTTATGCTAGTTTTTCTGAATTTTTCTTCTGAAAAATTGTGCTGACATTTATTTTGCCCATGTTGATAAAAGTTATACGCTATACAAACACATAAATATAACATATACCTTGTTAGACAAAATCCGTAATTATTTATAATTGATCTTTCTGGGACTTTTAGCATTATTTCCTATTATTTATAATACAAATGGCCCATGAGTATAAAACATTAACACTTGTAATATGTTTAAATATTCTTTGCTACATTTCCTGTGTAAAGGAAGTTCAAGTGTTAATCTGTTCCTGTCTTTATTTAAGAATAAGAAAATAGATAGTATGCCAACTATATGGTGAATTTAGTAAATATAAGAATAACCTTATTCTAGAAATATTAATTTATGAAATATTTTAAATGGTAAAAATTTGCAATTCATAATAAAGCATCCTTTTACATTAAATTGATGCAAACAGGAGTGAAGTAAGATGTTTTGCTGTGATCTGCACAGATTTCCTCACAGTGATATAAAATATAGTTCAAAATAATCCATTTTTTCAAATCAAAGAGACACATTTTGCTACCATTAAAAACCTTTTAGGGGCTTTCCTGGTGGCGCAGTGGTTGAGAGTCCGCCTGCCAATGCAGGGGATACGGGT
>NC_041226.1:30026488-30095505 GCF_002837175.3 Physeter macrocephalus | reverse complement strand
GCAGGGGACGCGGGTTCATGCCCCGGTCCGGGAAGATCCCACATGCCACGGAGCGGCTGGGCCCGTGAGCCATGGCCGCTGATCCTGCCCGTCCGGAGCCTGTGCTCTGCAATGGGAGAGGCCACAACAGTGAGAGGCCCGTGAACAGCAAAAAAAAAAAAAAAAAAAAAATCTTTCAGTTAAGCTGGACTCCTCCTACTCAGAATAGCAAAATATCTCATTTTCTATTCAGTTGAGCAGATCTTGAATACAGAAATTAAATTTTAAAGTGTAGGACTAATGCGCTAGATTCTCGGTTCTGTTTGAGTCTCAGACACGATTATCATCAGTGTGCTTGAGATTTTTCATATCTAAATATAGCTTTAAAAATGCATTATTATAATTTGCAGAAACAATTATTTTTATTTACTAGAAAATATTTAAAAATAAGGGTAATTAATGATTTTTTTTCTGATTACTGCTCTTAGTAATCATTTCCTTTTGGGCACTGTTATAAGGAATTCTTACATGATATGCAGTTAATATGACCCTTTAAACAGTGCCAAAAAAATCCTCATCATTCTTCTGTTCTTTTTCACATGTAAAAGACAAACTTAAAGGGAAATTTTCTGTTGTTGTTGTTCACATGTTTTTCCTCCAGTTCTTAGAAATCTCACTTAAGTTTTAGTGTTCAGTGTCACACCTTCTCTGGAACTCGCCGAGTCTGGCAGTCTTTGCAGAAATCCTTGACAGCTTGTCAAGCCCAAGGCAAATGCATGTAATCTTTCCTCCCAGTAATTAATAATTAATTATTGCTCATTAATCTTTAATGAATGGTAGTGGGGAATGATCTACTCTTTAAGACAGGAAAAAAAAACACAAAGACATTGTTATTTCAAAAGGAACTTTTTTAGTTCAGGACTTTTACAAGTCAAACTAATCCTGGGGCTAATTGTGAAAAATCAATGAGATAAAAAGACACGCAAGCATGCACAGATGCAGTCACACCTGGTCATAACACCTCTAAACTCTTTCTCTTGAGATAAATTCTCAGCTCCTGAGGTTTAAATCACAAGGGCACACCTATCTTCCAAGGTAGTACAAAAGAACACACCCCAACAGCAGTTTGTTTTCTAGAAAGGCAGGTTTTCTTTTTTTTTTTTTTTTTTTTTTTTTTTTTGTGGTATGCGGGCCTCCCTCTGTTGTGGCCTCTCCCGTTGCGGAGCACAGGCTCCGGACGCGCAGGCTCAGCGGCCATGGCTCACGGGCCCAGCCGCTCCGCGGCATGTGGGATCCTCCCAGACCGGGGCGCGAACCCGGTTCCCCTGCATCGGCAGGCGGACGCGCAACCACTGCGCCACCAGGGAAGCCCCAGGTTTTCTCTTAGAAGCTGAAAGAAGTGACTTTCTGGAACACTGACACATGATTGTTATTATCTACCCTGTCAGAAATTTTTTTTTTTTTTTTTTCTGAACAACAGAAAGAGTTATCTGGTAAAATAAAGAAGAAAAGGCTGATGGAATCATTTTAATAAATGTGAATCATTAGATGTTATTTGTATTCAGCTTTGTTCTTCAGGTATTCACAGTGTCACCAGTTGTAATGGCAATGTGTTGAGTACTCACTTGATGGGGAAAAGCTAAAACATCTTTTACTTGACATTTGTAGAAATGGTAAAAAGAAGGAAAAAAATTGTCCTTTAAAACTATTGAAACTAATGATAGTCTCCAATGCTGGGGGGAGATAATGCTCCTGCCCCTGTAGAAATCATTCCAGAATTTCTCAATGCGGGAGGAAAATAAATCCCTTTACAATCACTCTGTGCAAATAACAAAAGAAGTAACTAAGCCCGTCACACATATATGAATATGGATCAAGCCTTGAAGATACAAATATGCATTATTGTCTATATCTTCTCTTGTTAACATCTTATAGAATGCTATATTTTCAGGGATAATTATCTCCAGTCATGTTTCACCAAATGGAAGGATTAAATCTTACAGGGTCCCCTTCATCTGTTCCCTATTGACTACCTATCAAATCTTAGCCCATTAAGTTTATGATGCAATGTTGACTCTCCCAGATTTGCCAAACTTGGTTTTGTTAATTCCCATCTTCAAACCTCCCACTCCCTGAAAATCTCCAAATTCTTTTATCTCTTTAAAATATGGATCAAAACAATTTTTTCTGTTTCTGTTCAGGTGAATTTAAGTATAGAAACATATATTTTTATGGCTTTAGTATATAAGGAAGTAAATAATATATGTTTTTTTACCCTATATTGCTTTTAACTTTTCTCAATAAGGTCATTTTATTTTAATGTGTATTGTTGTTTCTTCTTTGGGCAAACCCTGTGTTGTGGTATAGAGGCAAATAACAGATTTAAAGGGCAGTGAGTGTGTTTTTGGTGATTTTTTTTATCATGATCCTAGAAAATATTTCCTATTTTATAAAGTAAAAATCGTGTAATCTTTTTAAACATATCAATTTGTGGAATGACAATAATTTTTAATACTACATGTGATAAAATCAGTAATGTATATTAAAACACTTCGTAGAATGAGAAGCAGGAAGAAATTATTATCACCATACATTTTATCATAATATATCATTGTCTATTATATTGTTTCAAGGCTTACCTGTTAAATTTCCATGAGGTTAGATAAATCAAATTAAATATACAAATCTCTAAAATCCAATCAAAATATAAAAGACCTAAACAAAGGAGACATTTGACTCACTTAAAAAAATTGTACCTTTATCAAAGGCAGAAGAAGCATATTAGCAACAATTCAAGTCTTAATTGTACTTTGTATTATGATTAGGCTAAATAAGTTTTGCAAATGTTTATTAGCAATATTTTACTTGGTTAATTTGATGTTTGGTTGAATAAACATGACATATCAATACTACAGATTAGTATGTGGTTATTCTAATCTTTTTGTGAGATTATATATATATACATTGCTTGTGGAAAATATTAACAAATAACTTTATTGTTAAAAGTAGGCTAGGAGATAATATTTCCAATATAAATATATTGTTGTAAATTATAACTACTTTTAAACATTATAAAAAATTGTTAATCAGGATGGTAAGAGTATTTTCATGCCTTAATTTTTCATCTGTACTTACAATTTCTGCATAATGAAGTTATTATTTATAATCACAAACACAAGTTAGAAACAGGATTTTGATTTTTGTTATAAATATTTCCAACAGACATATATATATATATATATATATATGTGCATGGAAACATTTAAATTATCAATAGAAATTATTCCTGTTTATTGGTAGTTCTTATGATCTAGTTAGTGTAAACTTTATTGACAACTTGATGTTTGATTTTTTTAATTTTATTTATTAAGACTAATTATTTAGAGAAGTTTTAGGTTTAATGTTTGATATATTAAAATTAGAAAAATCAATAATTATGTCTTTTTAAACTTTTTTTCAAGATCATTGTACATTCTTTTTTTTTTCCTCAATATTTATTGATTTATTTGGCTGTGCTGGGTCTTAGCTGTGGCAAGCGGGATCTCTAGTTGCAGCATGCACGTGGGATCTAGTTCCCTGACCAGGGATTGAACCCGGGCCCCCTGCATTGGGAGTGCGGAGTATTAGCCACTGGACCACCAGAGAAGTCCCAAATAATTATGTTTTAATGGAGTTTATGGGTTAAGAGTTGTAAATAACTAGGAGATTATGTAAATTCACTTGTTAAAAATTGAAAGCTTTGAAATGAGGCTGAGAATTAGAAATAAAAGCAGAGTTCTATCTATATTTGCATATACAATGTGCATGTAAAAATACATTATACATTCATAAATAGGCCATGTAAATAGCAATCAAGTCACTAGAGAAAGAATGATTAAAGAAACCTTATAAATGAAGGCATTAAAGGAAGTAGTTCTAATCACTTTGTAGTCTTTTTTGCACTTGTGCATTATGTCTCATCTTAAAGTACAAGATTTTCAGAAACCTATCATGCCTACTACCTCAGTGCTTTGCATCTAGAAGATGCTCAATTTTTTGTACTCTTGTGATTTCTTTTCTTTTTAATTCTCACATACTCAGCCAGACTCTGTCACATGAATAAAATTAAAATAAAAAGTAATTGTAAATTTGTCTCTGAAGTCATCATATTTAACCCTTTGTGATCTAGACAGGACAGGTGCTACTAGCTCAAATTATTTTTGGTGAGAAAATATATAGAGATTATGTGATCGAAGTAAGAGTGTTTAACTCATATCATTCATAAGAAATTACAAGTTATTACAAGTTTACATTCTTTCCCTTCAACATGTAGTAGCTTATATATATTAACTTGTGCCACTATTCACAGAGATTTACATTCCATTATTCACTCTCAATTAATAATAAAATTAAGTATAGGGACCACATGTTATAAGATAAATTGAATACTATTTCAACCCTGAAATTTATATGACTATTTGAATTGAGAGACTTATTGTTAATAATATTAGAAACAAAACACACTAATCATTTTGTAAAGAATTATAATAACACCACATTAAATCTTATAATGCAAATTGAACTGAGGAATTGAAATGGACATTAAAATAGTATAATCAAAAGAATATTTTACTCCTTACTTGTATATTTTGATACCCATCTTATAAATCATAATGACAAATCTACTTCCTCAGGAATTGATCCATTGGAAGAGTTAATGAATACTGGTATTCAGAAAAACAAAAACTAATAGATCATCAGAAGTCAGAAAATAATGAGTTATTTCTCTCTCAATAGACAGGTAACTGTTTAGAAGACAGTAAATACTTTTTGGTAAAAGGATAATTAAAAATATGAAATATTTAATTTTATATCTTCTATTTATAACTTTGTTAAACTAAGGTGTTTTTCCTTTGTTAAACTGGAAGATAAAATCAAGAGACTAGAAAACTTAAAGCTACAAAACACATAAAAAATAAAAAAATGTGATATATTATGAAATAATATTAGATTTCCTAATGCATTAAGACATTTAATTATTTAACTTATATTACCTTATTATGAACTATATATACTACATATATACAACTATACTATAAATTTTTCCTAAATTTAGGTGGGCAAATAATGCTGCCCTTAAAAAATTATTTCTGATAAGATTTTCTCATACCAGTCTGTTAAATTTTCAATTCTTTTTTCTATGTGATCATGTGGTTTTTGTGTAAAATTATTAAAATATGATATCAAGTTCTATTTCTATTTTCATAAGAGAAATTATTCTTAAAAGAATGATTGAAGAGCCCTGTGCAGCACAGTACCCCGGGGCACAGGCAGGTGTTCAGAAACCCAGGCACCAGGCAGCTGCAGGTGGACACCAACCCCAGGGCAGGGGTGGCTAAAGAGTGCCCTGCAGCTCCCAATACTGGACACATCCCCACTTCCCTGGTTGTAACCAGGTGCAAGGCACTGCTCCCCCTGCCTGATTTTAACAACCTATGGAAATGGCAGTTTCCTGTTGAAGATGCGCCTTTTATGGAGGCACACGTTTGCACAGGACATTACTCTGGATGAAGCCACAGGGCAATGTGCCCACAAGCGTTTCCTAGGAGTCAATCACAACAGTCACTGCATGGAAGAATGGTTTCCCCTTGACATGAACTGATGGGTTGGGATCACTCAGGCAGAACCAGATCACCTGTCCTCTCATTCCTTGCCGCTTAAAATTAAGACACGCACAAGGGGCAGGAGAGGAAACAGATTGTGTCCTCCTGGAGATGCCCTCCCTCTGCAGCTCCACCAGCCTTGTCATCAGCTCATCGAAGTGATTCTGCAGGTCACTGAGGGACTGTTCTCTGGTCTGCGGAGTCAGTGGGGTCAAAGTGAGCTGCTACATCAGGTTCAAGTGTTCCTGCTGCTAAAAAGCTTCAATCTGCTGGCCTCACTGATGCAAAGTCAACTTTACCTGAAAAGAGTAAAAATTCAATATGGCTGCTTTTGAATAAAAATAGTGCCCCACTCCAGGAATTTATTTATTCTTCCATGTTCAGAAAGATTTTGTTAAAAAATTGATGGACACTCTAAAAATGAATGAATCAGTATGTCCTTAAAGGGAACATTGAATTTCTTAAAACATTTTTTCTTGTAACTCACGTAGCCACAAAAATTATAGTAATTTTACTTTACTTTTTAATTTTGACATAATTATGGAATCACAAGAAGTTACAAAAATAGTACAGAGGTAGCTTGCAACCTCCATCTACCTTCCACTAAAGGTAACATCTTACTTAATTATGGTATAGTACCAAAACCAGAAAATTCATATGTGCACAATACAATTAACTGGGGGATAGGCATTACTGATATTTCATCAGTTTTTACATGCACTCAATTTGTGTGTGTGAGTGTTTGTATGTGTGTGTGGGGGGGTGGTAAAGTCTATGTAACTAAAACATGAAGGTGATTACATTTAACAGAACTATTTTTTTAATTATAAAATAAAATAACCTGTTAAGAATCATTACCTTACACTACAATGTGAAATTCAATTTAAAATTTCAGAGAAAGATTCTAATGAGGAATAATAATTATGCTGAAAATAACTTTGTGTTTATTTTGGTGTGATAAGGGAGTTATATTTAATATTAAATAGTCTACAAACAATTACCTTTAATAGCATAGGTACTTTATTACATTAAGAAATAAAGCAGGGCTTCCCTGGTGACGCAGTGGTTGAGAGTCTGCCTGCCAATGCAGGGGACACGGGTTCGTGCCCCAGTCTGGGAGGATCCCACATGCCACGGAACGGCTGGGCCCGTGAGCCATGGCCGCTGAGCCTGTGCGTCCAGAGCCTATGCTCCGCAACAGGAGAGGCCACAACAGGGAAAGGACCGCGTACCACCAAAATAAATAAATAAAAATATAAATAAATAAATAAAGCACTAATTTTTGTTACTGTAAATATGATGGTTGCTGATTAAAATTGAAACAATGCAGAAACAATGAAGATGAGAATTTTGTAACAAAAGAAATTTTTTGAGATGTTGAAAATTCTGCATATTTCACCACCCTTCCTCAAATCTACTGAACAGAGAGTGAATATCAAATTCTAGATCTCAAGTAATAGAGGAAAATGTATTAAAATTTGTCTTATAAACTTGGTAGCTTAAACTTTTCCAGGCATCAAAATTTAAGGTGGATAATTGTGTGGCAAATGATCATGAACTACCAGAGATTTTAGATTGTTCTAAAATAAGGACTAAATTTGCCAAAGATATATCGTTTTGAATACAAAATTTGTACTTTTTTCTAACTATGATATTTGATTGTTTCATTTTTGGAGAGGGTAACAGTAAAGATAAATATTTTAGTGTCTATTATTTATTTATATACCTGAGACTATCCCTAGAGTCAAGTCTATTTCAAAAACCATGCAATGGAAGCAACCTAAGTGTCCATCAACTGATGAATGGATAAAGAAGATATGGCACATATATACAATGGAATATTACTCAGCCATCAAAAGAAACGAAATTGAGTTATTTGTAGTGAGATGGATGGACCTAGAGTCTGTCATACAGAGTGAAGTAAATCAGAAAGAGAAAAACAAATACCGTATGCCAACACATATATATGGAATCTAAAAAACAAACAAACAAACAAAAATGTTTCTTAAGTACCTAGGGGCAGGACAGGAATAAATACGCAGACATAGAGAATGGACTTGAGGACACAGTGGGGGGAAGGGTAAGCTGGGACGAAGTGAGAGAGTGGCATGGACATATATACACTACAAATGTAAACTAGATAACTAGTGGGAAGCAGCCGCGTAACACAGAGAGATCAGCTCGGTGCTTTGTGTACACCTAGAGGGGTGGGATAGGGAGGGTGAGAGGGTGACACAAGAGGAGGACATATGGGGATGTACGTATATGTATAGCTGATTCACTTTGTTATACAGCAGAAACTAAGATACCGTTGTAAAGCAATTACACTCCAATAAAGATGTTAAAAAAAAAGTAAGATTTTTTGGGTAGTTCTGTACATAAATATATATTTATTTTTCACCTCCAATTTTATATTGATATATCTCTTTCTGATTATTAAAAGCAAATTCCACTTTAAACTTTTCAGAATAACTCATTATTCCCTGACATCTTGAATCTTTATGAGTCAAGTTTCTTTATAAGAGTTTGCAGCTTTTAGATTGTGGATACATAAAAACCATTGGCTTACTTTCCTCCTCCTTGAATGTCCTTTAGAAGTTACTCTATTTATCTTCTAGCATAAAATAATTCTGTCAAAAATTATGACAATGATTTGCTTTTCTCTCCTTTATATTTGACTAAATATTTTGCCTGGAGGCCAAAGAAAAGTTGCTTTTTCTTTAAAATTCAATAATTTTACCATAATATTTCTCACTATTTGCCTTCTTGGTCAATTTTATCCAATAATGGGATACTGTTTAAATATGTAGTATACAGTAATTTTTCATTCAGGATTTTTTTCTTGAATCATAATATGTAGTATTTGTTATCTTCCATTACATTAATTTCTGCCTTGAACATTCTTTCTATAAACATATATAGTATTTTCTATTTTGTGTATATATTATTTTCTTTCAAAGTATTTTCTTCTTCTACATTTATTTTTGAAATAGATAAGCATAGTGGAAACAGCAATGAGAGAGGAAGGGAAAATGAGCACCAAATGATGGGGAAAATATGTGAATTGGAAGACATCTGTGTATGTTTTTAAGGGAATAGAAGAGTTACCAGACAAGGAGAAGTTGAAGACACAGGAGAGAGATGAAATAATTATTCAAGTCAAATTTCTGGTTGTGATAGCAGGAGATGGGCTTCAGATCTCATGAATAGGGGCTGCCTGTCTTAAACAGGAGGAGAAGCTAGCATACCTGAGACTGAAGGGGCAACACTAAGAATGTGTATGTATATACATAAATTTGTAGAAAGAGTCAATACTTGGAAATAGTTTACACTTAATGGCCAGGAGATAAAGTCATCTAATGGCATGGTAATGAAGTGGGATGGATGGATAACTTAAGGAGAATGGAGAAGATTTTGAGTAATGAATGAGTAAATAGGTAGAGCAATTAGATTAAGGAAACATGGAATGGTTTTCAAGTGTCAATAGGATTTTGTTGCAGTTCAAGACAATTAATTTGTCCTAGAACTTACCTGCATGATCAAAGGGTTAGCTCAAGCATTACTCAAAAGTTTAGGTGTAGCACCAGAGAAAACAGAGTACAGGCCTGATATATGTATGGAATGAAATACAAATATGGTCATCATAGGATTACAGTAAGTAACTGCATCCTAAATATATTATAGAATACTTATTTTACAAGGGTGCCACTGTTCGTAATTTATTTTAAAACTATACTCATATTATCTATTTAATCTGGGTTTATTTTGTCAGCAGATTATTCTAGTCAAAAATGACTTAAATAGACCCACACATATTAATACTATATTTTATTTCCCGAAGAAAGGAAATTAATTGTCTAAGTCATTATTCGTATGCCTTTATATAGCTTTGTAGGCTAATTATCAAATGAAGCTATCAGAATTACTTCATCATATCTTCAATTTTCAACTGCAAATTGTTCTATTACAGGTTAGATATAACTACAAGTTTCATTATGTAGTTATAATCCCACTATATATATCTATAGAACTATAAATATCTTTGTGAAATTAGCACAATGACCCTTCCTTAACGATAAGTGTAGAAATTCTCATTTAATCTATAATTAACCAATAAATATGACAGAAGACCATTTTATTTGAGTACCAATGATGTAATTTTTTATTTATATGATTTAGTAAATGGGACAGATTCTCTTACTGCTAGTGATAATTTCATTCTGCAAATTGGGCAAGTTCAGAATTTTATAGCTCCTTCAGAGTCACTAAATTCTACAGTTTATCACTTTAAACAATGTGGACGCCAGAATGAGAGGATCTATTGGGAGAGGTGAGCTCATTTTCAAGAGATATCTATGCCATTTGGTTAATAAACCTAGGGAAAAAATGAACTTACTTGGTTTCTCTTTTCACCTATGTCTCTCAGCTTCATTCCAATTGAGAAAAGAAAATCTTCACTCACCTAAAGATTGATGATTATATATCACAACAGTATTTTTCATTTCATCCCATTTTCTAGGGAGAGAGTCTGAGAACTGTATGAGTGCTCTTGAATTCTAAAATAAATATGTCCTCTGTGTAACACAGGTTATTTCGCACATTCAAAATCTTGTCAACCTAAACATGTTATATTATTCCAGGAGATAATGCTGCCCAATTGCTCAGCTAAAAATAGTGAGGAGAATGATTCAAGGTTACCAAAAATTATGTATTTTCCTCTGGGTTACGTGTGTTTCTTTCTCATGAAGTGTCCAACGTATATGTGTATAACATAGCTCAGTTTTAGAATAACTCTATTTAGATTCATATTTTGCAACAACTCTTTGAACTTAACATCTCTAAGCCTTAATCTCTTCACTTGTAGTGAGAAGAGAATGACATATACTCACTATGTTAGCTTGTGAAAAATTTTAAATCTCATGCCTAATCCATAGTTACCACTCAGAAAATGTTAACAATAAATATCAGTATATATGCCAGTCAGTAAATGGCATGTTTTTAAAACAGTATTTTCCTCTTCATCTCTAGTCAATGTTATTTATTTAATTTCCATGTAAAAACACTGAATCACACACGAATAAGTGATGTTTTGAAGGACAATAGTGACCATTTTTTCTTTTCTATAAATTTAGATGAATACCCATATACTTTCTACATATGCTTCTACAGTCTACATAATATAGAGTATGAAATGGTTAAAAAGACTTCTCACAGTAGCTGATTCAGTCAGAAGGAATATATAATCTGTGTAGCAGTCAGTAAAGTATTGTTAGAGTGTGGAAATGAGTGCGTACAGAAATGTAGGAGGAGCTGGGAAGTGAAACTTTGGAAAGGGGGTGAGGTGAATTGGAGTAACAGTCATTGGATCTGCCTGAAGCATCAGCAGTGGTGGATAAGATGGAACTTGTAAGAAAGTCTGAGAAACCCTGCATATCTGGAAGCTGAGGTGGCGCTATGAAGGTGAAGCTTGTGAAGATCTAGAATATTTGAGAAAGTTCTAAGAAATCACCTTTACATTCTCTTCCATTATAAGTTATTACAAGTTATCAAGTATAGTTCCCGGTGCTATACAGTTGCTCCTTGTTGGTTATATATTTTATATACAGTAGTGTGTATATATTAATCCTAAACTCCTAATTTATCCTTCTCCCTTGTTCCCCTTTGAGAACCATAAGTTTTTCTATGTCTGTGAGTCTATTTCTGTTTTGTAAATAAATTCATTTGTATCATTTTTTTAGATTCCACATATAAGTGATATCATATATTTGTCTTTCTCTGTCTGCCTTACTTCACTTAGTTTGATAACCTCTAGGTCCATCCATGTTGCTGCAAATGGCATTATTTCCCTTTTTATGGCTGAGTGATATTCCATTGTATATATGTACCACATCTTCTTTATCTATTCATCTGTTGATAGCCAACTCAAACTAACACAACATTGTAAATCAACTATATTTCAATAAAATACTTTAAAAAAATTTTAAAGAAAGAAGCCACCTTTAAGAAAGCTGCTTCCTCTGAGAAGACCACTGCATCTAGGGGAAGTGTCACTTTTATAGTTCTAGATGGCAGGCATTGTGCTATTGTTGGTCAGCTCTAGTGCAAGTGGGAGGAAATGTGGCATAGTTGCCCCTATTTATCGTCATGTATGTGTACCACAACCTACCAAGAGTAATGATTTTTGCTTCCTTTCTGCCTTCTAAATCTTGCTGGTTTCCTTTCGTGGCCAACTCTCACCTGGAACAATATAGGGAGGATATTATAGGAAACAATTTCACTGGCTTTGGGTGGGAGTAGTAGTTCCAAACTGACAACTTGCCATCCAACATATTTTATTAAGAGGAGGAATCATCTACCCTCATACTTCTGACAATAGTGATCTGAAAATAAAAATAAAGGAAGTTACACTCTCCTAAAGCAATGGAAAATGTACACCCTTTCCCAAAAATCTATATAAAATACCTTAAGAGATCATTTTTTGGTCAAGCAATAGGTAGAACCCTTAAAAAGAAGTCGTTTGGTCTTCATAGGATACTGACAGAGACAAAGCTGTCTTATGTGTAAAATTGATTAAAATTATATTTATTTGACTTTTAACAATTACATAAGCAGAAACTGAATTATATAGGTCTTGGTTAAAGACTACATAAACATATTTTATCTTCACCTTAGAATTTTAATTGGAAATTAGATTTTATATGAATTATTACAGCCCACTAGTATAAGAATAGCTTAGAGACAGATTAGGATCAGTATTAATTTTAAAAATATAACCACAGCCAGATGAAAAGAGACACTGTTCTTATGTCATAAGATTTATTCACTTAAAAATTAAATTACAATTATTTATATGATCATCTGTTATTTTATTCTTTATATATGTACGAATATTAGTATAAAATATATTATGTATATAGCTTTCCTTCTAAAATATTGCTCAACTCATTCTCAAAAAAAATGTTTAACCCATTGAGCATCCCACACTGTGCTGGTCTGGGTCACTATCATTTCTTTCCAGAGTTGTTGAAATATCCTCCTAACCTTTCTTCTTGCTTTTACTTTTGTGTTCCCCTGCATGCCTAATTTCAGCAGATCAGCCAAAGCACTCTTAGTAACTAAAGTCAGTTCATGTTATTCCTTTGCTCAAATTCATGCCATGTGCTCCATCTCACTCATAGTAAAAGACAAACTTTACAATGACCTATTTTGTCCTCTTCCATCTAACCAATTGTCTCTCAGATGTATTTTCCTAATAATCTTCCACTCAGTGAGCATAAATTTGCCTCTTTGAATTTTTCTCAAACATAACAGGCATGTTCATGTTTCAGCACCTCTTGCAGGTCTTACTTAAATATCTTACTTAAATATTAGGTACTTACTTAAATATCACCTCTTCTCATGTAATCTAATCTGGACCCTCTAACAAACACCCCAGTTGCTCATGACTACCTGTCGCCTCCCTGATTTATCTGCCTCATTCACACATTTCACCAGCTAACTTGCTATCAGTTTTTGGTGTTTATTTTGCAGATGCTAACTCTAAAAAATAAATTCCTTGAATTCATAGACTTGTTTTTCTTTTGGTCATTGCTGTATCCCCAACAGTTAGAAAAGTGCCAAGCACAAAACAGGTGCTCAATGAATATTTGTTGGATGAAAGAATGAATATCAATAAAAATACAGTATATTTTGAAATTTTGGTAAACTTTAGTATCATCATCTTAATAAATATTTTAAATATTTTCACAATAAAACCTTTAAGTATGAATTTGGTGACAGAATTGCCATCAAATTATGAACATAAAAAAATATGATTATGTTTGATGGTTTCTTCACCATCATGTTAATAATGAAATTCAATGACTTTTAGGAAAAAAATAACTGCTCACACAGGCTCTCTCAACACAAATCTGAAGTCCATCACGTATTCATTCTGCATACTTACAGAGATAGACATTTCTTCCATATGAACATTTACATAAAAATATTTTGTTTGTGTTAATAAAATGTTCAAATATGTTTCTGTTAACATTCCTTTTTTTTTTTTTTTTTTTTTTTTTTTTTGTGGTACGCGGGCCTCTCACTGTTGTGGCCTCTCCCGTTGTGGAGCACAGGCTCCGAACGCACAGGCTCAGCGGCCATGGCTGACGGGCCAAGCTGCTCCACGGCATGTGGGATCTTCCCGGACCGGGGCACGAACCTGTGTCCCCTGCATCGGCAGGCAGACTCTCAACCACTGCGCCACCAGGGAAGCCCTCGGTTAACATTCTTATACGAAGGCAAATGTGGATAAGCCTTCAACTCAAAAGTAAAATGAAAGAATTGAGCAAGAATGGTTTTCTGACAGAAACAAATGTTATCAGTGCTAAATTCAGTGGAAATTTTCTATTCGAAGCATTGAGTTTTGATGTATAAATTATATGAAAATTATAATAACTTTGGTTGCTAAAGAATAAATAGTAGATAAAAGCCTCTGTATTACCTTAATACTAAACACTAAACTGTGAAACCTTTTTTTTTTTACATCTTTATTGGAGTATAATTGCTTTACAATGGTGTGTTAGTTTCTGCTGAATAACAGTGAATCAGCTATAGATCCCCATATCTCCTGCCTCTTGCGCCTCCCTCCCATCCTCCCTATCCCACCCTCTAGATGGTCAAACTGTGAAATCTTGAGAAGATAAAAAGGTATCTGAATTTGTTTTATTCTGTTGTGAAAAACATTACTACATAATTTAAACAAAAACTTACTGCATATTTTATGTCTATTTTATAGACAAAAATTCTATGAGCCAAAGAAAACATTATATTTTAACTTTAATAATTTAAAAAAACTATAGCATAAAATGAAATTTAAAATGTTCATTAGAGGACACATCTACCTCTTTTGCAAAAACATTAATTACATTTTAAATTATAACATAAGGCATGAGTTTACTTATGTGTTTACGATGACTGGACATCTTCAAAGATGAATAGATTTTATTTATGAAGAAAATGTTATCATCCTAAATATTGATATTTAATAGAGTAATTGAATATTGCTTTCATATTAGTTTTCCAGATTTTCTAAAGTGCTTTATTGAAAAGAGAAAAAATGAAACATAATCATTAAAATTAATTTTTGGAAAGTTACCTTTATCATACATTCTTGACCAAAAATTACATGAAGTATATACAAGCATTGTAAATTTTATATTTCAACAAAAAGAAAAAGAAAATGCATGTGAGACCAAAATTACTTTTAAAACTCCTATTAACTGATGTAATAGTTGTTACAGATAGGAGATTACCAACTTGTATATAACTAAAACTGCATCAAAATCAAGTTCCCATATACCCCTGTCCCCACACATGCACAGCCTCCCTCACTATCAATATCCTGTACCAGAGTGGTACAAATGTTGATAGTAAGAGAGTTTGTGCACCTGCTTGTGTGTGTATTTTATGCTCAATTTTGTTGTGAAAGTAAAACTGCTCTACAAAATAAAGTCTATTTAAATGGTAGGGAAATCAATGGTCAATGGTTACACAATAATGACAGAATAATGAAGTATATAAGTTAATGACAAAAGCTGAAATGTTGTGTTTATATAAGAAGATTTTTTCCTCTTGTTATATACTTGTCCTAACTTAAAGTAACTGATCTCTATTAAGGTTGATAGAGTAACAAAAATTACTATATGGCCTTTATACAAGGTCTTCATTAACACTGTAAATTTATTCTGTGAGTTCTTGAGCTTGACTTATATAAAATTGTATCTAGATGAATGATTTCATTTCCTTCTAATGCTTGAATGGTTTGGAGTGTTATTTGACACTTGACAAGCTACATTATGTCATGTTATCAGCCATGTATTAGACAGAAAACTAATTATTTCAAAGAATAGCTACATGGAAAAATAAAGGATGTAAAGGATGTAAAGTTGTGTTTTCAGGGGTGGTAGCAGAGGAAAAGCAAGAGATTTAGTAATAGAGAAAGTTTAAGTTTAAAAGATTTAAAATAAGTTTAAAAGTTCTCTCATTGATTGTTATCTTTATAAAATATAATTATAAATAAAATAAATGCAATTCAAGAAGTGTACCCAGAGTTAGAACTTGCATGAATATAAGGATATTTGATGTCAACATATAGATCTATGTATCTTGGAATTAATGAATTTTTTTAAATGACAAGAAAAATCATATATCCCATGGAATTTAATTGAAACACATGATTTGGAATTTTTACCTATAGTTTTGTTTCAATCTGGTTTGTTATCTTCTTCTATTATAAATAGATGTCTAAAATGAAATCAGATTTTGGCACTTCCAAATTTCATACTCAGAACAAGACAGTTCATTGCACTTATTCTAAAGCTATATGTTTTTTTTTTCCACTTAAAAATTGATTCACAATTTATTTGATTGATTAGTTCATTGTTAGTGCTGCTTGGTGAATCTAGTTTGCCAAGTGTTTTACTATAAAAAAAAAAATCTTTAAAACATCCAATACATTATGTTGGATTTCATTCTGCTTTGCTGTTAGGATCATGATTTTAATATGCTGCTGTATTTGCTAATTTTCAAAAATCCAACAAAATAGTGATGTTTAGGAAGTGGAAATTCATTTTAAATAGCGTATTTTTCTGCATCATATAGTACAAAGAAAATAGAAAAAAAAATATTTTAGTGTGGCTATCCAAGATTATTCAAAATTATAAGTTCCAGAGTTTTTCTCCCAGGGGCCACTAAAGGCTCACATCAATTTCCTTCACTTTACTTTGTTTAATTATGAACTTCTTCAAGGGCATACTTAATTCATCATTCTATTCTCAGTGACTGGCCCAATTTCTGAGAGAATAGCTGTTGAATTAAATACTTACTATATAAAGTTGAATGGCTCTCAGCTTCTTTGGGAAATAATTTTCATTTCAGTGATAAATGTGTATAACTGAAGGTGGATCAGAAATGTTTAGAATTCTAAACATGCATTTTTAAAAATTCTAAACAGCAGAATGGAGAAAGTATTGGAGGTGATAAATCATCAAAATTAAAAATTATATTAGTTTAAAAAAATTGTATTAGTTTAGTCTGTACTTACATAAAAAATTATAGCAATACATTTGAGAGTGCTTTAAAACCACAGAGATTGAAAAGATTGGAGTGGCTCATTATATGTATATATTTGAAGATATATAGATAGATAGATAGATAGATAGACAGATAGATATGGCATTTCCATAGGTAGAGTTTGAAAATAATTACAAAATAGGAAATAACATAGGTTTCTTGGTATTATTCTGTTTTGTTTTTTAATTGATTTATAAGCAAGTAAACTTTCAGACTAATCTCTAGTTTGTGATGAGATTAAAACCATATTATTTCAATGTATCATGCATATTTTTAAATAAATGCATTAAAGAAAATGCACCAATAGTGATTAGAGCCTACCATTGTTTGAATGCACTGTAAAAATGCATGTGTGTTGTCGTGAATGTCAGTGAAAATGGCAGAGTAGGCAGCTCCAAGATCCTGATTCATTATAGACAACTGAAAAGTCAAGCAATAACTCTTAGAATTAACTTTTTAGGAACTGTGGAAAATAGTCAAAGGTTTATAGCAACCAAGAAAATGTTAATCAGAAAATGGTGACTTAAAAACAGTAGGAAACTTTGTAACATTTTTACTTGTTCTTACACCACAACCATCTTTTTCTCAGCAGTCTTGAAGATTGCAACCCCTGTTCCCAGTGTGGGATTCTTATTATTGGTTGTGGAGAGAAAAGTGAAGACCTTATTATCTAAGAATTGTGCCTGTTTTAAACTGTCTAGGAGCTACCTGAAAGAATGATATAAAGTGCTTCCCTTTGTTTCACTTAATTCAGAAATCTATCTGAGCAGAATGACAGCTTTAAAGAGGACATCCCTTGAAAATATTGTAAGGCAAATGAACTATCCCCTGCCCACTAGGATAAAAGAAGACTGTTGAGGCAAACAAAAGACACAGAAAATGCCTAGGAGGAAAAAGCTAGGAGAGAGTTTCTCTGGAAATTAGGGCATTACAAGTGTTCATGTAATAGGGGGAATTTAGAAGGCTGTTAACATGCATTGGCCAGGACACATGCTCAGAAAAATCCTGAGAAGACCCTATGTTGACACCTCTGGCTTGTATTTAGGCTAAGTGCACACAGGAAGTGAAGACTAAAGCAGAGTAGTAAATAGCCAGATAAGCATTGAAGGAGTATCCCAGCATAAAGCAAATCTGCAAAGAGTTGGATAGCTTTTTCTTTAGTCTTTTTGTTTGTTCACTTTAGCTCCAGGAATTTAGGGAAATCTCTATCAAAACACTAGCTGACCAAAGCCTAAAGAATAAAGATGTCAGAGACCACACATGACAAATAATACAGAATTAACAAAATTATTTTTAAAAAGTCTTTAAACAAACAAAACACTGCATCTCAGAGCAAGAAACAGAAACAAACCTTGAAGAGGTGAAGGCAATCTGACTTTCAGAGTCACCAATTATGATATCCAAAATGTCCAATTTTCAATCAAAATTAAAAGCATATAATGAAACAAAAGTTTGTGAACAGAAATTATTCTTGAGGAAGTACAGACTTACTAAGAAAAACTTTAAATTAACTGTACTAAATATGCTTATGAATCTAATGAAAAATGTGGGCAAAGAACTAAAGGAAATCAGGAGAATGGTGTCTCAACAAATAGAGAATACTGATTAAAAGACAGAAATCATAAAAAGTATCAAATAGAAATTCTGGAAATGAAAAATACAATAAATGAAACACAAATTTTACTAGACAGTTTTAACATCAGATTTGAGCAGGCAGAAGAAAGAATCAGCAAACTTGAAGATAACATATTGAACTTATCTGGCCAGAGGAACAGAAAGAAAAAATAATAATAATAATGAAAAGAGGCTAAAATACCCATGGGGCACCATCATGCTTACCAAAATATCCACTAGAATGGCTGTAATAAAAATATTGAATTAAAAAAATAAAAAGTAAGAAGTGCTACATGGATATGGAGAAATTGGGATCCTCATACATTGATGGTGGGAATAAAAATCGTGCAATCATTGTGGAAAAAAGTTTTGTGGTTCCTCAAAAAGTTAAACAGAATTATTATAGAACCAAGCATTCTACTCTATGTATATAACCTAAATAACTGAACAGATGTTGAAACCAAAGCATATTAACTAATGGTGATAGAAACACTATTTACAGTAGCCAAAAATTGGAAACAATTAAAATGTCCATCAATAGATCACAGATAATCAAATTTACTATGTCCATACAATGGAATATTATACAGCCATACACAAGAATGGAGTACTGATGCATGCTACAATGGAGAAGAGCCTTAAAAAACATTTTGCAAAGTGAAAAAAAAAAAACAGACTCAAAATGTCATATGTTGTATAATTCCATTTGTGTGAAATATCTAGTATAGGTAACTCCATAGAGACAAAAGTCATCTGATGGTTGCCAGATGCTTTTGAGGAGGTGGATATGGAGGTGGATAATTAAGTGATTACTTAATATCTGTGTGTGTGTGGTTTTTTTTTTTTGGAGTAATGTCAATGTTTTTTAAATTGATATAAGTGATGCTTGCACAACACTGTGAATGTCACTGAATTTTAAACTTTAAAATGATCAATTTTATGTTATGTGAATTTCACCTCAATTTTAAAAATGTATTCATTATTCTTATATTAATACTGTAAGATATCTAAATGGAGATCTGACCAATAGTCTTAGAAATTTTAAAAAGATTGTATTTTCTATTTATGGCTCTCTCATTGATAGACCAGGTGACATAATATTGAACAAAGTTTTTTAACATTTTCTCTTTTTTCTTAATCTACAGTGTATTGATATTTAAGAAAACAATATGTAACAAAGTATTCACCTTTCATTATATTTCATAATAATTTCGCTACCTGATATTACATTATATAATTATTTGTTTATTGTATGTCTTATACTCATGAAAACAGGGTAAAACACTTAGAGAATATAATCATAAAAGGAAGTCCATTTTTGTGTGCTTCTTCCTCCATAAAATAATTGAGCATGCTTTAAGACCTCACCTGGTATTGTCTCAGTAATTCAAGGTCTAAGACTGTAGCCCAAGATAACTTAATTTCCCATTATTAGATACTGGTCAACTTCCAGCATGAGGTGAAAAATAGAAGTTGCTTCCCAGTGGAAGTAATGAGATCAAAATCAGAAATATTTGTTCAGATCTATATCCTTAATTAAGAGGGTTGGTTTGAAATCAGTAATGAAGGTACATGGCTAAAACAGGAGGAGGATGGTGAGAGTGTCAGAATCTTACCAAAACCAGGGAAGATTAACAAATTTGGGCTAGAAGTAATTTTCCCACTATATAGTAGTCAGGATGCTAAGAAATAGAGACCAATTAATAGATATTTCTCGCAAAACCTTATTATCTGTCCAGAACTCTATTAAGCTTAATAAAATATTACTAAGTGAAGTAAGTCAGAAAAAGAAAGACAAATACCATATGGTATCATTTTAGGTGGAATCTAAAATATGATACAAATGAAGTTATTTACAAAACAGAAACAGATTCAAAGACATAGAAAACAAATTTACAGTTCCCAAAGGGGAAAAGTGTTGGAGGAGGGATAAATTAGGAGTTTCGGATTAGCAGATATAAACAACTGTATATAAAATATATAAACAACAAGGTCCTACTGTATAGCAGGGGAACAGTATTCAATATCCTGTAGCAAACCATAATGGAAATAATATGAAAAAAATATATAGCTGAATCACTTTGCTGTACACCAGAAACAAACACAACATTCTAAATCAATTATATGTCAATAATTTTTTAAATAAAATATTAACAATAATTATTTTTTTTTCAAATCTTCACAATTCTTTCTCGAACCTCTTCTGGGAGACTTAAGCATGTTTTAGATACACTGAGGGCAATTTTTTTTTGTAATAGAAAAGATGTTAGAAATACCTTTATTACATTCCTTGGGAGACAAGTAATAAGCCTTGGTTGCAGCCGGTCATAATACTTTTATCTGATTTGAGGCAGGTTCAAAGGACAAGACTGATTCTTCTCTCTAACAACATTAGAAGAGTAAGCAAGTAAGCAAGAAAGACATGCTGTATTGCTCGCAATATGTGTAACTTATGTTCTTGGGAAAATGCACATATGCCTTGCTGTTACTTACGTATTGACCATAGTATTTCAATTTTACCTTTTTTCTCAAAAATAAAAGCAATTGAAGTAAGAGGTTATATTGTGAAATTTTAGCATAGAATGTCCAAGAAGAGGATGGTAGAAACCAAAAGAGGCAATAGAAAAAGAAAACACAGAGAGATGTGAAAAAGCTGAACATTAAATCTGAAGACAGAATAACAATATCTTCTATGTGTCTAGAGAATGCATCAGAAAAATAAGTTCCTTTAAAAGTGGAATGTCAGATCTATAATTGACTCATTGCTGCTTGCTATTTTAATTTGATTTTTATCTTTATTAATTATTCTAGATCTTTATCTACTTCATTAAATCCTCTGTCAGAGTAATTTTAGCTTCCATAGGTGAACTAAACTCATTTTCAAAGTAAAAGCTGTGAGGTAAAAATTCCCTGATTTTTCTTCCTCTTCACACCCTAATTTACAAAAAAAATAATTTTCTGATGTCCTCTACTTCCAGTCACAAAAGTGATGGGTTGGAAAAATTCAGAATTGGTCAATGAACTAGATATCATTCCTTACTGTCACCTTCTGGACAAACAACTACAGAATATATGAAATATTTCTTATATCCTTCAGTACCTTTATCATTACTGACTCTATAGTTACTCAGACTACAAACATAATAAAAAAAACTCTAGATAGCCTAAAATATTTGCATTACATTGGTTGGATTTTATTTCTGTCATTTTTTCTCTGTTTTCATATTGTTTTCTGTTTATACTTGATTTGTTTTATCTCAATTTTTAAAATTTATGTTTTAATTATTAAAGGCAAATCCAAAAATATAGAAATGTTATTTTGAAAGTGTTTGTTAAAATTATATTATTAATAATAATTGCAATTAATAGTTTGGTATATACTACCAGACCTTTTCTAAGTGTATTAAAACATGAAATATATAATTCTTGCAATGTGTTTTAGTATTTTATATATACATGGCAATTTTTCTATGAAATTAAAGTAGATATAACTTATTTTTTCTGTCATTAGTCTTTTAAGCATATTCAATATTTTAAATAATTTTTAAAGCATTATTACAAATACAAAGACTATGGTTCTCTTTTTTGATCTATCCAGTAGAGACAGCCATATTCCTAAATGTATGTCATTAATATGTCTTCATTGTTTTCATTCTCCTGCTTCTGACTTTTGCCATAGGAATACATTTCCTTGATTAAAAAAGATTTAGAAATAATAAAGCAAGTGGGAAATAGGAAGATAAGTAAATGACATTATAATGCAATTTCTTACATTATTTATGAAATAAAATAATGTTAATTCAAGGTAGACTCTGATAAGTTAAGAATACATATTATGCTGTCTAGAGTAACCATTATTAACACAAAGAGGTATAATCATAAAGCTAATAGAAGAGATAGCATAGAGTCCAGAAAACTTTTTGATCATCTCATTAGAAGTCATGAAGAAAACAGGGGACAAGTGAAGAACAAATAACAAAATAAAAAACTTAAACCTAATTTCATTAGTAATTACATTAAATGTGTCATTAAATAGACTAAAACTAATTACAAGGAAGTGATCATTAGCCTGGATTTTTTTAAGGGTCCATTGTATCCTGTTAATAATAGATATACTGTGAATGTAAAGACATTCTGGTTGAAAGTAAGAATATAGCAAAACATATTCCATTGCCAAATTAGGCAGAAAAAAATCAGGTGTACTTTTATTAATGTCCGAGCAAGTAGACTTCAAGACACAGAGTATTACCAGAGATATAAAATGACAATCAAAATTGGTAAAATTAACAAATCTTTGAAAATATATTGCAATCATAAATACATATGCACCTATTAACAAACCTTAAGATTACATGATAAAGTTCACAGAAGTAACAAGACAAAAAGACAAATCCAAAAATATAGTAAAAGTTTACCAACTCTTTCTCAAAAAAGAAATAGAACAATTAGAAAAAAAACAGAAGAGATATAGCAAATCTAAACAGCATAATCTGAATTGACCTAATTCCTATTTATAGAATAAAACATTCAAAAAAGAAGTAAACACATTTTTTTCAAGTGCCCATAAGACTTTTGCTAAGTTAAGTCATAGGCTGGGACATACGCTTAATAATTTATTTAAAGGATCAGATTTATATATATATATATATATGTATATATATATATATATATATATATATACATATTTAGCCATAACAGAATTAAATTACAAATCATCTGGAAACTAAAACAGTACTTAAAGAAAACTAGCGTCAATTAATTAATCACAAGGGAAAACAGAAAACATTTTGAACTGAATGCTAATGAAACAAACATATCAAAGTGTGTGATTTGCTGCTAACAGTCTGTAGAGTGAAATTTATACTTTTAAATACATATATTAGAAGCAAAGAGAGGTTAAAGATGATCAAATTGCCAATCTTAAGAAATCCAAAGAAAATAAATCAGAAGAAGCAGTAATGGTAAACTAGGAAACCAGTGAAATACGAAACAGAAAATAATATAGAATACCAATGAAACAGTATTTGGTTCTTTGGAAAGATAACTGAAATTGACAAGTGCTAGGCAAGTACAATCAAGAAGAAAAGAGAGAACACAAACAACCAGTGTAAAGAATGAGAGAGGGTACCATTACAGATCTTACAGTCATTGAAAACACAGTAAATACATATTATGAGCAACATTATGACCATAAATCCACCAAATTAGATGAAATTCACAGATTCCTTGAAAAATACATCTTACCAAATGTACACATAAGAAATCAATATTATTAATAACTCTATATACATGAAAAGATAGTCTCTAACTGAAAATATTTTATTTTTATAATTATTAATTTTTAATGTTTTATCTTTCACTTTTTCCAGTTGTATGAGATATAACTGACATAAAGCATCTGCATAAGTTTAATGTGTATAGTAAAGTTATTTGACTTACATATATTGTGAAATGATTACCACAATACATTAATATCCACTATCTCATATAAATACCAAAAAACAGGAAAAAAGGAAAAAAGTTTTTTTTTCCTTATGATGAGAACTCAGGATTTACTCTCAACAACTTTTCTATATACCATACAGCAGTGTTAACAATAGCCATCATGTTGTACATAACATTCATAGCACTTCATCTTATAACTGTAAGTTTGTACCTTTTGACCACCTTCTGAAAATTTTAAACAAAGAAATCTCCACACCATTATTTAACTGGTGAATTCTAAGAAACTTTTAAGGACAGTTACACAGGTCTTTAAGAAAACAGAGGAGGAAAAACATCCAAACATGTGACTCCCTGTGTTTAACTGTCTGTCTTGACAGTCAGGTTTGCCCTGTCCTCCCCTCTCTTACAGATACTGGAAATGTTGTACAGTTTTCATTCTGTTCAGCTTTCAACTTGTTAGAACAGATGGAGTAATGATTCCCAAGCTCCTTAAATGTAGAACCAGAAACCTGAAGTCCTTACTTTCCTTTTTATAACATTTTATTGCATCTGTACTTATTCTCTTATCATATAGATATTTAACCCGAGACATGGAGAATGGTTCTGTGTTAGCCTGGTACAGTTTAAGGAAAGGGTGTTTCAAACAGAAAAGAGAGTACAAACTTTAGAGGTAAATAAGTGAATGACATGTTCAAGGACATGAAGGTGTTTCAATATGTCTGGGGTACAGAGGTGCAGTAGTAGGTATGAGAAGACAGAACTGGTAATGTTACCAAGTGGCAAGGTGAATGATTATAGATTGTGGGTAAAAAAAAGGAAAAGTGAATTGTATCCCAAGAGCATTAGTGATCCACTGAGGACCCTTAGCTATAGGGTTGGAAGCTAAGAGATGCTGGTTAGAAAAACTATTCTGGCTGCAATACAGAGAAGAGACTGAAAAGACTAGAAATGGCAGAATCATAGTGGAGGCTATTATAATAGGGGTGCAGAGAGGCAAGCAGATTATATTAATGGATTGGAATTCACAGGAAATAGGACTTGTTTTAAATTAAACATACATTTATTGAGAACTTAAAAATGGCAGATTTTGTGCCAAGTGTCCAGAAGAAATGAAATGAGATGTGATCTCATCTGATAGAGCCCCTAATTCAGTGGGAAACACACACAAATACACAATAATGACGAAAAAGCTCTAAGAGCAGTTTTATATTGCACATCACAGGAAGACAGTAAAATCCTTACCTGTGGTTTCTTTAATTGTATGTGTTGGGAAGGATAATTCAAGTGCACCAATCAAGCCACTGATTGCATCGTAAGAATGATGGTTTCACATTAACAGAGACAGGAATCTGATTACAAGAATCAAATTTGGTAGTAATTTTCTCTTGAAAAAATCAGAGAGTACTTTTCAGTGGGTTAAAACAGAAATAAAGTGCAGTCCCTATTCTTTGCCATAAATTCTTGAAAATTTGCTACCACTTTAGGATGAACTGATTATATGATGTTCCCAAATGGAAAATAGCTATGTGTAGATGACGTTTGAAAAATCATTAATTGCCTTCTTGGACTACCAGCCTTCTTCTTTAACAGCATCCACAAGTGGTTCTATGCTATTCTGAAACCAAAGTCATACCTTTTTGGCCATTGTCCATCAACAAATTATAAGGTTATGTTTAATAACACCATGTAGAAAATGACATTATTTCCTTATCTAGATCAATATTTTTCAAATTCTTTTATTTTAAAGAGTACCGTTACTGTGGAACATTACAATGGTCACAGATTCATGTTTTATGAACACTTTAGTGGAAATTATTAATGTCTGATTTTGTTTTATTATACTTGTTGTATTATACTTCCAAGATAAATTCATTTCTCCATGTGACATAGAAATCAAAGATGTTAGCATTCCACGTGTCTTAATTTTAAAGTAATACTGCAAACATATTTGAGAAAATTTTAATCTTCATAGCATTTATATTTTTCTAAAAAAATATATGTCTTTTAGGCTCTTTAATTTTTTTTTTTTTTCTTTTTGCGGTACGCCGGCCTCTTCACTGTTGTGGTCTCTCCCTTTGCGGAGCACAGGCTCTGGACGCGTAGGCTCAGTGGTCATGGCTCACGGGCCCAGCTGCTCCACAGAATGTGGGATCTTCCCAGACAGGGGCATGAACCCGTGTCCCCTGCATCGGCAGGCGGACTCTCAACCACTGCGCCACCAGGGAAGCCCTAGGCTCTTTAATTTTTACAAGAGAATTATCAACTTTATATCAGCTAATGGTTAAAGTACCTGATTATAGGGCAACATAGACTAGTTGTATTCTAGGTACTTGTTAGGTATATAGTCTCTCAATTACTATCTCCTAATGCCTTTCCAAAGCACTACTGAGAGAACTACTATTTATAGAAGATTACCTAAAACATTAAATCCAGCCATTTTTCTTGATACTCTAAAATCTATTGCTAGATTCGTCTAATATATATAAAGCAAATGGTTAGTCTTATTCCTATGGACTTTGATTTAATTACTTTGACTGAATGGTTCTTTGAAGCAATGTCATACACCTATATGTTAAAACACTGTAAAAATTGTCTTATAAAAGTTGCCGCTGTGTTACTTACAAGGATGCATATAAAGATATATTTTATACATGACACAGATCTTGATTTATCGGTACTCATATAAGAATGTTTTCCACTGGTTTTTGCATTATAAATAAATGAAGTCTAGAGCAAATACTATGTTTTTACACATTTGACTCTAAAATTTTAAAACGCTATGTTTCTGAATTGAAGCACCTACTACAAATCTTGAATATATTTTTGCAGGTCACTTTTGGAAGGTATAAGAACATTTAATATTTTATATGCTAATTTGGTGCACACACCCATCTTACTTTTTTGAATACATGTTCTTTTCTTGATCTCATTTTCTTAAAAATTTTAAAATTATGTAAGTTTGATTTATTCTGTTAATTTAAATCTTATATGATATTTACAGGACAGCAGGCATATGAAAATAAACTATATTTTGATATTTGCAATGAAAGATGACTGGTTCATAATTTAAACTATTCTATAGTCATATCTGATCATGTTTTGATATTACTTCTACTGCTACATGCTTATAGAATACATTCTTATTCATTCATTTGGTTATTATTTCAATAAATATTGCTTGAATAACAAACCACGTATTATGTTAAATGATGAAATGCAAAATTGGAAAATACACCCTTCTTAGATCTTGAAACTCATATGCTAGTTAATACAATACACATGTATATAATACAAGGTAAATGTGGATAATGCAGTGATAAAAATCTGGAAAAGATTATTAGTGGAATAGAGATATCAAATAAATATTTAGTTATGTTCTATATCTATTTGAGAGGTTAGATACATATCACATTTTGTTCAATTGTTTTTTTTTTCCCTCTAAAATGAATGTGTACATAAACCACTTTAATTCATTGGAAATATATTTTATTTTATTAGATAATTTTTTAAATATATAAATTATTTCTATAATAACCATATCTTACATCTATATATTGGTAATCTTAATAATAGCATTGGTACAAAGATTTTGACTTTTAATTTAATATTTTTTATAGAACTCTTTTCAATTTATAAAATTACTGCAAATACAGAGAGTTGCTGTAGTCCCATATCCAGTTTCCCTTATTTTTAACATCTTACTTTGGCAGGCTGCAGTGGTCACAGCTAGTAAAAAAATTGATAATTCTAACCAAAAATAGCTGATGCATTATATAGGAAAATATAAGGAAAAACTAAATCCTTAGTTTTTCCCTAATGTCTTTGTCTGTTCCAAGATCCCACTGAGGATAACATATTACATTTATTAATGTCTTCTTAGGATACTTTTGGCTGTGACAGTTTCTCTGACATTTCTTGTTTCTGCTGACCTTGACTTTTAAGAAGTACAGATCAGGTAGTTATTTTGCAGACTAGCCCTCAATTGGAATTTGTATGATTTTTTTTTCACATGACTAGACTAGGGCAACAGATTTTTGAGAGGATATCATAGCATATCAAGGGGAAATATTTACAAAATAACTCAATATAAACTTGAATCACGTAGCATAGGTAGTGTTTGTCAGCCTTCACTACTATAAATTTACTCCTGTTTATTCATTTTCCATCTTGTACTAGAAGAAAGCCACTATGCACAGTCCACACCTAAGGAGTGGGGAATTATGCTTTAATGGTGGAGTATCCACATAAAATATTTGGAATTCCTTTGTAAGAGAGATTTGTCTTTTCTCCCTCGCTTATTTATTTGTTCAACCATTTGTTTATATCAGTATGGACTCCTGGGTATTTATATGATACTCTGGGTTATAATTCAGTACTACTTTATTTTATTGCTCAAGTCATTCATAGTTGACACTGGGACTATTCTGATTGGCTTCTATATCACTTTGATATAACTCCATTAATATAAGGAGTTTTGTTGTGATTTTTTTGAGTGAGTGCATTCTTGTACTAAAAATATGCTTCATTTTCATTTTGTATATTTCCTCGTACAGTCCTAGAACCATCCATTCCTTTTAATGAGAAATTGTATTAAAAACCTATGTCTGGATGATAGAAATTCTCAAGGCTATTAGAACGTTTTTGGTTCAAGGTCCTTCAATTGACAAAGCATGGAAATAAATGTCTACAGTCTAATCTTTGTTTAACCTGTGTATATAGACATACACATTAATATTTCTATAGGTATCCATGTCATTATTAAACTAAATATGGATTTATGCAGATTCTCCTACTCTAATTCATTACCACATGGATTATTCTAGCCTCTTCCTATTACATACATTAACATTCCATCCCAGCAGTGAAAAACCTGTTCCCAACATGTTCCATTTGTTTACCTAATCATTCAGCCCCATTATACTTGTGCAGTAGTTTCAGACTGTTAACTTCTACCCCATGGTGGGGAGGGGGGACTTTTACAATGAGACTCAAGTGCTTTCATACAATTCCTTTTGACTTTGACTTTACAGACTCCACTCATTTTAACATTTATATAATTTAGTGCTTTATTTGGCCATCCCCTTCAGTGAAGTTGTTTCATACATTTTTAATATATTTAGATTATTTTGTGACATTCTACATTCCCTTCTGAGATCCTGCTGGCTTCTTAAATGATGTTTTTATTAGTTTCATGCTTTAAATTTACTGTACATGCTGTAAAGTTCTCTGAGTTTTGACAAATGTTTAATGCCTTGTCTTTACCATTATAGTACTATATAGAATGTTTTCACTACGCTTAACAAAACCCTTGTGCTCCATCTATTCAATCCACCTTAGTAACCACTGATCTGTTTACCATCTCTATAGCTTATCATTTTCCAAAATTTTGCGTTATTTTAATCATACAGTAGGTCGTTTCTTTCAGACTGGTTTCTTTTTATTTATTTATTTATTTGTTTGTTTGTGGTATGCGGGCCTCTCACTGTTGTGGCCTCTCCAGTTGCGGAGCACAGGCTCCGGACGCACAGGCTCAGCGGCCATGGCTCACGGGCCCAGCCGCTCTGCGGCATGTGGGATCTTCCCGGACCGGGGCACGAACCCGTGTCCCCTGCATCGGCAGGTGGATTCTCAACCACTGCGCCACCAGGGAAGCCCCAGACTGGCTTCTTTTGCTTAGAGTTATACACAAGATTCATACACACATTTTGTTACTTGAAAACTAATTTATTTTTATTGCTGAATAATATTCCATTGCTTGCATTCACCAAGTTTATTTACCTATTGAAATATATCTTAATTGTTTTGGGTTTGATCAATTCTGAGTAAAACTTCTCTAAATATTTATGTGCAGGTTTTTGTGTGGATATAAGTTTTAAAATCTAACTAGAAGTACAATTACTGAATCAAATGGGAAGAGTATGTTTAGTTTTGGAAAAAAAATAGGATAAGTTGCCTTACAAAGTGGTTGTACCGTTTTACATTTCCATCTACAAACTAAGAATTCCTATTGCTCTGAATCCACTACTAGTTAGTGTAGTTAAGATTCTGGATTTTGACTATATAGAGTGTAGTAGTACCTCATTGCTTTAATTTCCAGTTCACTGATGAAAATTTTTATTGAGCATCTCTTCATTTGCTTATTTCTCATCATCATATCTTTATGGTGAGTTAACAGTTTGGATTTTTTCCCCATTTTTAAAGTGAGTTGTTTGTTTTCTTATGGTTGAGTTTTAAGTGTTCTTTGTGTATTTTGGATTAAAGCCCTCTATCAGGTGTGTATTTTTGCAAATTATTTTCCCAGTCTAAAGTTTGTCTTTTCATTAATTGTGTCATTCACAAAACAGAAGTTTTTTTTTAATTTTAATAAGGTCAAATTATAATTATTTTTCTTTCATGAATAATATTATTACTCGCATTTTTTAAGATGGTCATATAGATTTTCTTCTATGTTTTCTCTTGAAGTTTTATAGTTTTTCATTTTCATTTAGGTCTAAATCTATTATGAGTTTTTTTTTAAGGAATAATGTCTATATCTAGATTCCTTTATTGGTCTACAGGTGTCCAATTTTCCCAATATGATTTCTTGAAAAGATTAGCCATTCTCCATTGAATTCTTTGTTCCTTTGGCAAAAATAAGTTTATTATATTTCTCTTGCTTATTTCTAGTTTCCACATTCTATTTATTTGATCATTGTGTCTTTCTCATCAATACCAAGCTGTCTTGATGGATATAGTCCTAGAGTAAGTCTTGAAACAGATAGTATCAGTCCTTCAATATTGTGTTTCTTCAGTTTTGTTTTGGCTCTTCCAGTGTGATGTTAAATAGCAGTGCTGAGAAACAACACACTTGCCTTTTTCTTGATCTTATGGGAAAGTACCTATTTTCTCATCATTAAATATGAAGTTAGCTCTACGTGTTTTTATACATGGTCTTTAGCAAGTTGAGGATGTTGCCCCACGTGCCTAGTAAACTGAGAGTTTTTATTAGAAATGGTGTTGTGTTTTGTCAAATGCTTTTTTTCTGAATCAATTTATAATATCATATGATTTTTCTTCTTTGCTTTGTTGATGTGGTAGATGATCTTGATTGGTTTTTGTTTATTTAATTAATTAATTTAAAAAAATATACAGTTTTAAAGATTACATTCCATTTACAGTTATTACAAAATATTGGCTGTACTCCCTATGTTGTACAATATATCTTTGATCCTATCTTACAGCCAGTAATTTGTACCTCCCATTCTTCCACTCCTATTACTACCCCTCTCCCCAAACAAACCACCAGTTTATTCTTTATATCTGTGAGTCTGCTCTTTTTTGTTATATTCACTAGTTTGTTGTATTGTTTAGATTTTTAAAAGTTGAACCAGTCTTACATACCTGGAATTAACCCTAAATTTTCAGGGTATATACTTCTTTTTATGCATCATGAGATTTTGTTTGCTAATATTTGATTGAGGGATTTTACATTTATATCCATGAGAGCTATTGGCTTATAATTTTCATATAATGTTGTAATGACCTTTTAAAATTTTAATTAATTTATTTATTTTTGGCTGCATTTGGTCTTTGTTGCTGGGCGTGGGCTTATCCTAGTTGCGTCGAGTGGGGTCTACTCATTGTTGCAGTGAACGAGCTTGTCATTGCAGTGGCCTCTTTTGTTGTGGAGCACAGGCTCTAGGCATTCAGGCTTCAGTAGTTGTGGCTTGCGGGCTCTAGAGCACAGGCTCAGTAGTTGTGGCATATGGGCTTTGTTGCTTTGTGGAATGTGGGATCTTCTCGGACCAGGGATTGAACCTTTGTCCCCTGAATGAGCAGGTGGATTCTTAACCACTGGACCACCAGAGAAGTCCCTGTAATGGCATTTTTTGTTTTTTTAATTGCTAACTGAAAAAAACTGTCAATAATTCTTTGGAAGCCTACTTGTAGAAAGTTTAGTAGTTATTATATAGAATCAGGGGAAGGAAGTTTGCAGTGAAAATAAGTTCCTTTCTAGGCTTGGCTTTGCTTCCACTATCTGATTTGGGGTATTTACCTAATATCTGTGGCATGTTTTAATGGCTATAATAAAATAAACCTTGATAGTTTCTTATTAGTAGTAAATATGTTTCTATATATAAAACACCTAGCATAATGTCTGATGCAAAGTAAGTACCATGATTATCTCTCTTCTCTTAACTTTTATTGACACAGGAGGTACTGGGGACATGGTAGCTACTATAGTGTAATGAGTATATTTAAATCTTTTTTATGATGCTAGACTGACACTTATTAGTAGTAGAAGATTCTGATTTCAGTTGAAATTACACTCAGTTATGGAGCACAAAGACTATTAATACTATATGAAATATTAGAATGCTTATACTTTACACATCTACATAAATATATATATATAAAATTTTCTGACATAAGTTTCTAAGTGGTTATGAAATTAAAACCCTTGATGATTCAATAGAATTGTTAAGTCATTTGATGTCCATATAGTGCTACCAAAACTTTTCAATTATATGAAAAGTCAGAAAAGTTTTATGGAGGATGTATAATAATCCATTATTTCACCAAGGGTAATCTCTATAAGATTATCACCTTTTAAAAAACAATGTATTTGGTAATATATGGGGAGTTTAAAATAAATCAATGTGTGCCTAGATTGTATTTAAATCCATTTTAGTTATAAGAAATCTAGATATGTCCTTTTTAAGAAAAAATAACTTTCTTTGAGTTAGAGAAATGCTATAATTTATAGTAAAGCATAATTAGTTTTCTAAATTTAATAGTTCTCCTGAGGAGTATAGAAGTATTACTATTCAGAAACATGTGAAATTTGGCTGCATAATCATTTGTTATGTGTAAACTGCTTTTTGTGTAATCTTAAAAATCCCTTGATGCTGAATAGAAAACAGACTAAAAGATATTTTCTGGGATAAATGATTGTAGACAAAATTGTGATGACAGAAGAATTATGCACTGAATTTGACTTAGTGTCTATAGGGAACTACAGAAGGTATTCTTCTTCTTCTTTTTTATTTTTATTTATTTATTTATTTTACTTTTGGCCGTGCCACATGGCTTGCGGAATCTTAGTTCCCAACCAGGGATTAAATCTGGGCTGCCAGTGAAAGTGCCGAGTCCACTGGACAGGACCGCCAGGGAATATCCCAGAGATATTCTTCTTATAAAGTAACTAAGAACTCAGTGTTGACAACAGAACTGTTAATTGACAAGGATACCAAGAGACTGAGAAAAAAAGTGGAAGTTTATTTAATTACGACTTAGTATTTAAAGAACATGTAATGCTAAAAGAAAATAAAAAACAATTTTGACAAAGTAGATTATCATTAAATTATTTTAATTATAATTTTAATACATTTCATTAGAAATATGGAATAAAATTGTTAACTTTTGAATTATTACTAATTACCACTATAATAGTAGTACAAGTGAGCATGTGGTATACATATATGAGGACATGGGGTCGGGGGGAAAGGTAAGCTGGGACGAAGTGAGAGAGTAGCCTTGATTGACATATATACACTACCAAATGTAAAATAAATAGCTAGTTGGAAGCAGCTACATAGCACAGGGAGATCAGCTCCATGCTTTGTGATGACCTAGAGGGGTGGGATAGGGAGGATGGGAGGGAGACCCAAGAGGGAGGGGATATGGGGATATATATATATATATATATATATATATATATATATACATATAGTTGATACACTTTGTTATACAGCAGAAACTAACACAACATTGCAAAGCAATTATACTCCAATAAAGATGTTAAAAAAAAAAAGAAAGAAAGAAAAACCTTACTTACTGAAGCTACTTTTCTCAACTCTCTGCAGAGTCCCATATCTAGATTTTCTTATATATAGCTACTATTTTCTTCCAGGGTGGCTAGTGAGTTCAGTCTCAATACCCATCCAGGCCTTGGTTTCTCAGCTGAGTCTCGCAAAAAGGATATCAATTAGTTAAAACGTCATGGTCATTTTTCAGTGTGGCCATCTGTCCACTTAGAACTTGAATCTGATGAAAAATGTATCTCACAAAGGCTGGCACACAGCTGCCAGATGGCAACAACTTGTGATCACCATGACCCAGCTTAAATTTAAACTATAGGACTAATAATAAAAATTGGCTTACCAAAAGAATGAAGTGTGAGGATTATAGGCTTCTGACCCAAGATCAGTAGCTGAGTTAAAGTCTGAGTTATATAGTTAGAAATGTGCTGATGAGCTATGATTACCTCTTTGTGTTTCCATACCCTAATTTTAATAACTGTAAGAACTTCATCTTCAGCAATTGCACATTCTTGAGTTTTTAATGTGTATAATATTTACCTCATAATTTAACTCTTTCATATTTTAAGATATTTTCCCTTTGTATTGAAGCACAGACTACAGAGCACAAAGACTGTAAATACTACAGAAAAAATAAAACACTTTATATTCTATGTATATGTATAAAACATATAATACATAATAAGCTTAGGGAAAAGTATGATAGACATTATTATTCCTATTATGCAGTAGAGAAAATGGGGTTTTGGAGAAGTTAATGAACTTTTCATACAACGTTCATTTACTAATATAAGTGCCAGACCAGGGACATTAAATAAGCTATCACTCCAATCTTGATATAGTTTTCAATAACTACCCCCTTAATATAAAATAAAAATGGTAATATTAAGCTGTTTTCTTACACTTCGTTGTAAATTAATTATTTCCTAAACCAACATTGATGATGATGATGATAATGATGATTTGTGCTTATTCAGTTATTATTAAGTTGAAGGCTTTATTCATCATAATTTATTTAATGCTTAAAAAATTCCCTTGATAAAAAAACTCTTATTATCACCTACAATTTTCCATGGATCATAAACAGAAAATTAAATAAAATGCTACCTTCGGGCATAAAATGATGTATACGTCTTTGTGTTGAGGCCTTTGTTTTATTTAACCTGGTTATAGGTTTCATTGGTTCTTTGTTGATGTCAACTCTATAGTAAGCTTGTTTCCTCAGCTGCCTCTTTTTTAGAGCTACTCATCAAGGAAACTAATCACTTGAGTCAGCCCATGACCCAATTCAAAGTATAAAAATAAGGGGATAACAAGCTTAACACTTTCTAGTTCATTTGTTTCTTCCACTCAGCAGTGAACATCAAGTATAACAGAAGAAAGATGTGCATTTGTAAGCACATAGCTCATTTACTGTGACAGGTCTCCTCTCTGATATAAATGCATCTCCTATATTAATCTTTTCCTAGAAATTGCAGGTTGATTTTAACCCCTTTAGTTAATGACAGCTAAACCCAAACCTCTCTTTATCTTATTATTTGGTAAAACAAAAGAAACCGCTCTTATGATATTAACCAAAGTAATGATAATCCAGCATCACTATTATCAATTCAAAGACAGTGCAACTTGTGCAAATTCAAATGCTGTCATGATAGTTGTCTCTCAGTTAGTGTTCCACTAGGGTAAGGACAACTCTCACCCTGGTTTGTCTTACTGTTGCAGTCACAAAAATATCAAAATCCAGTAGCCACCACCACATTCTCAAATTAGATGTTTCTCCAAATGTGTTTAGTGAATCACACTTAAACTACTCTATTTTTATAATATAATATAATAAAACTGTGTCTTTCTAAGACAGTATGTTATCTTCTAATCAACACAGCCTGATATCTTATTTATTTCTACATGTCCTATCATTAACAGAGTTTCTTGCCAATAGTATGGAATCAGTTTAGATCAAAAGCATGTTATTGAGTGTTTATTGTACTCCAGGTGCAGAGGGAAACAACTGTTAAGTATATTTTACAAACTCAGAAAATATGATGTCTATTAAGAAGTAAATATTAACAGGCAATTTGATCAATACCCTACTAATACTGAGGTAAGCATGAGTATGCCATAATACAAAGAAACAGCATTTAAGCAAGATTTTCAAGGAAGAGTGAAGCTTGAAATTAGTCATGAAGGATAAGGAAGGGGACAAAAATATTTGAGGGGATTCTAAGCAGAAAGAAAGGCATAGAGGTGTAGCACAGAATGTTGTATGCCAGGATATGCAGTATCATTGTGTAGGGATATGTATGTGAGATCCTAGTAGAAGGTCTTAAGAAATATAGTTTAGTGGATGTCTTGAATTGTATATTATAACTTTAGGGGTTCTATAAACAATAGGAAACCACTGAAGTTTCTTTAGCAGAGGACTTATAAAGTCAAAATTATACTTTAAACTTTATGACTGCAAGTGCAGAGTATGTGTTCAAGGAGGGAAAAACTGAAGTTAGAAAAAAAGTTTGAGTTTCTAAGCTAACTCTTGAACAAGGTAAATGGTTGAAAGCTTATAAAAAAAGGGATATATTTTATAAATGTTTATATTATGAAATGCTAAGATATGGACAAGTTTATTTGAAATATGAATATATTTGTTCTTGCTATTGGTAAAAAATATCTTATTTTGTAGAGTTTGAAATTAATGACTTTTAATCCTATATCCCTTCAAAACTCTTTTATTCTCTTGTGCAGCCCAAACTTAACTATTCTAGACCTTACCTCCCTCTATTCTTAAGCCTGTTGTCCTTAAATTTTAAGGTCTTTTTTAAGATCTCTTATTTCAAAATGATTGTGGAATAGAATATTTTCCTCTCCCTGTCCTTTGAAATAACCCAAACAATGAGAAATAGAAAAAAATGGCAAACTTCAACTTTTTAAACCTGGCAAAGATATGTAATCCCGAAGAACGATTTATGGGGATGGGCTTCCTAAATGTGTTGGTAAGCAGAAGCGCAGGGCAACCACAGTAGGATCTGTCCTTGGTGGCCAATATCAGATAAACAAGGAAGATCAAAGTAAATTCTGAAAAGAAAATGAACAGTAACAACAAAATATATACATTCAAACATACATATTTACACATAAACACACACACATATTTGGAGTGAGGGGGAGAGAGAGAGAGAGAGAGAGAGAAAGGGAATGAATGAGAGGGAAGTTTTTTAAAAGGCACAAGAAGAGATAACTAGACTGCAGTAGAACACTGATGAGGTGAAACATCTTTTCCTATGCTTAATTGCCAGCTGTATCTTTACTTTTGTAAAGTATCTGTTAAAATTGTCCATTTTTAAAGAAAATATTAGATTGTTTTGCTTTCTTATTTTTGAGTTTAGGGAGACCTTTATAGATTCTGAATGCAAGTCCTTTATCAGATTTATAATTTGCAGATATTTTCTGTCCACGGCCAATCTTTTCATTCTCTTAACAGTGTGTTTCAAAGAACAGAAGCTTTATTTTTTTTTTAATTTTTGATTTTTTTTAAGGTAGGTCCTTGTTGGTTATCTATTTTAAATATAGCAGTGTGTACACGTCAATCCCAAACTCCTGATCTATCCCTCCCCCACACCATTCCACCCTGGTAACCATAAGTTCATTCTCTAAGTCTGTGAGTCTGTTTCTGTTTTGTAAGTAAGTTCATTTGTATCATTTTTTTTTAGATTCCACATATAAGTGATATCTTATGATATTTGTCTTTCTCTGATTTACTTCACTTAGTATGATAATCCCCAGGTCCATCCATGTTGCTGCAATTGGCATTATTTCATTCTTTTTAATGGCTGAGTAATATTCCATTGTATATATGTACCACATCTAATTTTAAGGTCTTTTTTAAGATCTCTTATTTCAAAATGATTGTGGAATAGAATATTTTCCTCTCCCTGTCCTTTGAAATAACCCAAACAATGAGAAATAGAAAAAAATGGCAAACTTCAACTTTTTAAACCTGGCAAAGATATGTAATCCCGAAGAACGATTTATGGGGATGGGCTTCCTAAATGTGTTGGTAAGCAGAAGCGCAGGGCAACCACAGTAGGATCTGTCCTTGGTGGCCAATATCAGATAAACAAGGAAGATCAAAGTAAATTCTGAAAAGAAAATGAACAGTAACAACAAAATATATACATTCAAACATACATATTTACACATAAACACACACACATATTTGGAGTGAGGGGGAGAGAGAGAGAGAGAGAGAGAGAAAGGGAATGAATGAGAGGGAAGTTTTTTAAAAGGCACAAGAAGAGATAACTAGACTGCAGTAGAACACTGATGAGGTGAAACATCTTTTCCTATGCTTAATTGCCAGCTGTATCTTTACTTTTGTAAAGTATCTGTTAAAATTGTCCATTTTTAAAGAAAATATTAGATTGTTTTGCTTTCTTATTTTTGAGTTTAGGGAGACCTTTATAGATTCTGAATGCAAGTCCTTTATCAGATTTATAATTTGCAGATATTTTCTGTCCACGGCCAATCTTTTCATTCTCTTAACAGTGTGTTTCAAAGAACAGAAGCTTTATTTTTTTTTTAATTTTTGATTTTTTTTAAGGTAGGTCCTTGTTGGTTATCTATTTTAAATATAGCAGTGTGTACACGTCAATCCCAAACTCCTGATCTATCCCTCCCCCACACCATTCCACCCTGGTAACCATAAGTTCATTCTCTAAGTCTGTGAGTCTGTTTCTGTTTTGTAAGTAAGTTCATTTGTATCATTTTTTTTTAGATTCCACATATAAGTGATATCTTATGATATTTGTCTTTCTCTGATTTACTTCACTTAGTATGATAATCCCCAGGTCCATCCATGTTGCTGCAATTGGCATTATTTCATTCTTTTTAATGGCTGAGTAATATTCCATTGTATATATGTACCACATCTTCTTTATCCATTCATCTGCCAATGGACATTTAGGTTGCTTCCATGTCTTGAATATTGTGAACAGGGCCGCAATGAACAATGGGGTGCATGTATCCTTTTGAAGCATGTTATATATAGATATATGCCCAACAGTGGGATTGCTGGATCATATGGTAGCTCTATCTGTAGTTTTTTAAAGAACTTCCGTACTGTTCCCCATAGTGGCTGTACCAATTTACATTCCCACCAAGAGTGTAGGAATGGTTCACTTTTCTCCACACCCTCTCAAGCATTTATTGTTTGTAGATATTTTGATCATGTCCAGAAGCTTTACATTTGATGAAGTCCAGTTTATCAATATTTTTCCTTTATGAGCTATGCTTTGGTATTGTACAAAAGAGTTTTTAAATATAATTTAGGGTTACACAGATTTTATCCTGTGTGTTCCCTAGAAGTCATATAGTTTTGAGTGTTACATTTCAGTCTGTGATCCATTTTGAGTTAACATTTTTGTTCAGTACAAGTCTTGTGTGGGGAAGGCAGGTTTCCCTGAATAAGCCTGCCAGACAACTGCCTATTGTCAGATTTGAAAAATAATATGGAGGATATTGTTGTGGAGCCAGACTCTTCATTAGTGATAAAATCAACTTTCATATGTCTGAAAATTTCTTTATTTTATCTTTATTTTTGAAAGTTATTTCACTGGATATAAAATTTTCTGTTCACTAATTTTTTTCAGCACTAAGTCATTGCGCCCCTATTTTTGCATGTACACAATTTTCCATAAGGAAGATGCTATGATTTTTATCTTTATTTCTCTTTATGTAATTTTTTCCCTTGGGTTACTTTTAAGATTTTCTCTTCATCACTGTTTTATAAACAATGTAATTATGATGTGCTTGGGGTTAGTTTTACTCATATTTTCTATGCTTGGGTCTTATTGACCTCCTTGAATCTCAGGGTTTATTGTTTTCTATGAATCTGGAAAATGTTCAGCCATTACTTCTGCAAACATTTTGTGTATATGTGTATACATGTTAATATATTTTTAATATTTGTTGTTCTTGTTCTCCCCTCTCCCTCCTTGGGAATAGCAATTCAATAAATTCAATATAAATAGGATCACCTGAAGTGCTACAGGTCATTAAAAATCTATTCATTTTTAAATCCCTCTTTTGTTCTCTTTGTGTTTCATTTTGCATTCTTCCTATTATAATTGTTTTCACTGACTAATCTTTTCTTCTGTAATATCTAATCTACTATTTTTCTCATTCAGTAAATATTTCATCTCATATACTATAGTTTCAGTTTCAAGAATTCAGTATGGTTAATTTTTATAAACTCCATGTCTACTTATTGAATGTATGGAACACAGTTATAATAATTTCTTAAATTCTTGCTGCTAATTTTAATATGTGTGTCAGTTCTGGCTGGTTTGAATTGATTATTTTTTCTTTTCCTTATGGGACATATTTTTCTGCTTTTTATATGCTAATAACTTGTTTACTGAATACAAGATATTATGCATTTCACCTTGTTGGACACTGGCTGCTTTTGTAGTTTTGCAAATATCCTTGATATTTGGGGGCATAGTTAATTTACATGGAAATAATGTCATTTCTTTAGAACCCTTTAAGTTTTGATTGCCAGAACCTGAGTAGTGTTTAGTCAAGAACACAGTTTCTTGACCTCAACACTATTGACATTTTGAGTGAGAGGAAACTTTGTTGTGGTGGTGGGGTGGTGGTTGTTCTGTGCAATGATGAAGATTAAGGAACCTTAGCCTTTACCCTCTTCAGTTGTGACAACGAAAATCATCTCCAGAAACTGCCAAATGTCCTTAAAAGGAAAGATAGTCCTACTCCCACAGCAGTACACTTCAAAATAACATAACCAATGTCAAATGCCCATGAATTATGAGGTTTTCTAGGCTGGATGGTAGGAATAGGTACTCTTCTCAGCTCTGTGTGAGCCCCAGATACTGTTCCTTCTAATCTTTTTAAGTTTGGTTCTTTCCCTGTCTTTGGGTAGTTTTACACATAAATTTGCTCATTAGTACTCTTTTGAATACTTGAGTTGTACCTGCTATATAATTCCAGGGTTCTTTCTCTGTGCAACTTTCTCTTCTCTTGCACACTGTCTTATGAACTCAATAATGCTTGAGCTCCTCAGATTCTCAGTTCCGTCTATTCAATGGAAGGAATTCACTGAGCTCCACTTGACTTTCCCTTCCTTGAAACAAAGCCTGAAAATGTTCTTTCTGCAATAAGCCAAGGCAATGTTAGGGCTCTCAACATTTGTTTTCTGTCTCTCAGGTATCACTATCTTTCATTGTCTGATGCCCAGTATTCCATATATGTCTTTCATTTTTGTCTCAGGTAAGAGAGTGAATCTGGTCCATTGTATGGAAATGGGAGTTGACTTAATCTTCTTTTGAAAATAGAAAAACAAAATAATATTCTCAGAAAATAGTATTTCCCAACATTTATGCACTATGTGTACTACATTAGGATGTGGAATGGAAATACTACAACTACTAATTAAGTTCATTCTCTCAAATGAAGTGTGAGAAGAATTCAACACATACTGATATTTAATATGCAACTCTACAGCACAGTCTCTGGGTACATGTCTGACTGCCATGTTTCACTTCTTTTGTAAAGGAATAGCAAGATCTACAAGGAATAGAGTTGACTTTACTTTTTGTTTTTGTTTTCCAGTGCATCATGGCAATATGGAGTGTGTTTTAGGATATAACCTATATAACTGGTATGGTTGCATTGATAAAAATGAGAAATTAAAATAAGTTACTTAGAATATCGGTAATATACTAGGTAGTGTCCCTGAAGAGTTTTTCTGTGGAAGTTCACTGGATATCTCACATTGAACTTAAACTTGAGTTATTTTCTGTTATAGAAAGACATTTCCAAATTTGCTGACATCTTTAGTGATAATAACTCACTTTAAGTAGAGACTGCTTAGCAGATTTTTTTTTTAATGATGAACAATATGTACCTTTAAGCTAAAAGAGAGAGTAAAAAAAGTTGAGCTGTTTTCAAAGAAGTTCATTGTTGTATGGAGAAAGGATGTTGAAAATGAGTGTTTTTAAATATTCCCCTGTTTTCAGAAATGCAGTTTTTTCATGTGTATACATGAATCTTTGTGAATATGCTTTTTAGAACTGATCACCATTAAAACCAACTATAAAATAAATTGAAACTTAAAATTGGACTTTGATTTGCTCTATCAAAAAGAGCTAAATTCAGATTTTCAAAAATAATGTATCATATTACAGTACTGAATTAAAATTAATAGTGAGTAAATTAAATGTGAAATAATAATAATTATAAATTATTTTCCTCATTTCATCTTTACCTTTTTATGAGTTCTATTTAGAATACATACAATATTAATACAGGACTATGAATGATTTATAAATATATGCATGCATAAAATCACCTCCAGGTACCAACTCACTGTTTTCTCTACCTTTAAGCATGTGAGATAAAAATAATATAGATCATTGCTCTACCAGAGTTACTTCTTTTTGTTTTCCTAAAAGGAGTAATGTTCTTCTTTGAGAACTGTCTTTGGTTTCTACAGTTACCACAAATATAATTCCAACTTTTCAATCAACTCCAAAATTCAAAAGCACAATTCTATTTAAAAAGAAAAAAAATAATTTCCATTTAAAAAAGAATTGACATTTATTTTATATGTCTGATCTTTCTGCATAACTATTTTCTGTGTTCACATAAGTTTATGTAGTTCTGATAGAGATATTTTATCTGGAGAGATCTAGAGCTGGTAGCAAGTTTGCATAATATCCAATACCTATATAACCTGAAAAATAAAATAATTGATTTTAAATTATTCCTTAACACTCACTGTTTTTATCAGTACCAAATTATACATTGAAGCATCCTTAGTTTTCAGTTTATTTTCAGTATATTCTTTCATACTCACTGTTTTCTTTTTCCATGTAAAACAGCTGGCTTACATTTTGAGGAGAGTTTTCTAATATTAAGAAATAAAACTAAAACAACTCCTTTTAAACTTATTGAATATTTCAAAGGAACATGAGTATATACTTGAATCACTTAAATGTATGCAGTTTTTCTATTTATTTATTTTGCTTTATGGATTATTTTTATTATCATAAAGTTAGCACAATCCTTTAATGGCTCTTCTCAGGGCCCTCATATGTGTAAGAGAAACCTATTATGTTCTCAATAAGAAAACATATTGGAATGAAATCACCCATACTTTACATGCTTTATAAATTAGAAACATAAAAACAAAAGCAACTGTTTCAAGACAGGCTCTAAGACACATCATTATGGGACCTGCAAATGTTACTACAAGCAATGACCTACTACGAAGAAATGCATACCTAACTAGAAAGAAGTCATGCTTTTCCTAATCAAATTTAAATAGAATCTTACAGAGATTTAGCTCATTATTATATGAAATCAGATATGCAAGGGTCAAAACATGTGCTTGAAATACAAATATGTTTAGTAAATGCTATAAAAATAATCTTTTGTTTTTTTTAATGTCTACAGACGATGTTTACACAGTCTTACATAAAATTTTAAAGGCAGATATAATCCTGTTTAATTGTCCTCATTTTCCTATTTAAGAAACAAGATTTCCTAGGTAAACAAGATCACATAGCTTGCATTAGGCAAACAAATTCAAGTCTCATATCCAAGTTAGCTGTCTTTAACCACTTCATCACATAGTTTCAAAAACAAAAAAAAATGTATAGCAAATCTGAGACATAGCTACTATCACACAAATCACAGAAGAGATAACTTTGAGCACTACTAAAAGTGCTTGTCATCCAAGCAAAGAAATTGGGAATAATTTCTCAGGATTCTGTTCTTAAATCGTTTTATTTTAACTTCAACATGGTGAAGCTAGACATTCAATCATTTTCTTTTGCTCTTACATTCCATTAATATTAAGTCACATAGGGTGAAGTAAATTAAGAAATAACAAAGGAATGAAGGCAAAAGAACACTTTGGACTGATATATTTAGAAGCATGTTTGTTAGCTAATGAAGACTTGGAGGTACAACACCTCTAAGTAAACTATGTTATAGTTTGTATAAGAAAAGAGAGGATGGGAGGAAGCCAAAATAAAGATATTTCTCCTATCAGATATCACAGGTGGGACTAAGAATAAAACAATAGGACAAACCATGTAGATGAAAAGAACCATTCATTAGATTGATTTATAGTGTAGTACACTAGGCTACTGTCTCTGTCTTTTGTTCCACCGTACATGATACCATATTTGCCTATTGTATGACATCTGCATCAGGTTGCATTTAAATAAATGTATAACTGCATAATTTGTATAACTTCATTCTAGAATTTGAGATGACTTAATTTTTTTTTTTGAAGTTTCAAGGAAAATCTTTAGGTGTCTTGATGCTATAGCTATCTAATCTTTTCCAGGAGTTCAGACAAAAATATGAAATGATATGTCCTTTAATATTTGAGCAAATTAGCCTCTCTTTGCCTTCCTTTTCCCTCTCTAATTTCTCAAGAAGCTTTTGATAAGTAATCCTCATTTTTCTATCTCTATATACTGTTGTGCCACAAGGCCCATCGTTTTCTGGGTAAAGCTAACTTCCCAGGCCCACTCACCCAAGAAAATAATTTCAAATCCTATATAGATAAAGATGACTCTCCCCATATTTATCTATTTCCAACTTCTTCCATGATCTCAGACTCATATACACTCAAAATCTAATTCTCAATCCCCCTCCCAAACCTGCTCTTTAAGTAATGTTCCCCAATTCAATGTGTTACCTTCACTCACTCATTTGCTCAGGCCCCTAAACTTGGAGTCATTTTAAACTCTTCACTTTTTCTCATTCTTACTTTCCATTCAACAATACATCCTGTCTGCTCCACCTATAACATACATTGTTCCACCTTTCAGTTCTTACCTCTTCTACTAATACCATTCTTGTTTGAGCCACCATCATCTCTCATCTGGACCTCTAAAGTAACCTACGAGCTTGATTACCTGTTTTCATTCTTTTTCTTCTACATTATTCAGTACACAAAAACCATGGTCATTGTTTAAATATTTGTAACTAATCACCTCATATCTCTACTTAAAAGTTCTCAAAGGCTTTCTATTACAGTTAGAATAATAATCCAAATTTATTACAGAGAAATCTCTAAAAGGCTCTTGTGACCCTCTTGACATCATCTCACACTGTTCTTTCTCATTCTGTTCAAACCACATTTAGCTTCTTATCAAAAACATCATGCCTGCCCTGGACTTTATGGCTTGCACTTGGTCCCTCCATATGGAATGCTTGCCTAAAAAAATCCATGTTTGTCTCTCCCTCAGTTCTTTATCTGCTCAATTTTTACCACATAAGAAAGGCCTTATCTGAACACCCAATATAATATACAAGGTTAAACCATATGAGATTGCCAATAGTCATTGGTTTTTGATTTAAGGTCTGTTCAACCCATAGTAATCTTTGCTCTCCATCTCTCTCTGTTTCCCCCCGCCAATATGTTTTTATTGACATTGCAGCACCTAATAATTACCTGACCTTACAGTGAGTTTTCACTGTAAGGTGAAAACTGGGACATATAAACAGTTTTCACTGTTTATATGTTTACCATCTGTCTTCCTCCACTAGATATGAATATAAGCTGCACAAGAACAGGACTTTGTTTTATTTCTTTCAGCAGTGTTTAGCATAGGAAGCAATCAATGAATATTCATTCACTATATCAATTAATTCTCATTTTATAGATTGAAAGTAATAAGCAATTTAACTCTCTCCTTTTGTGGGGCAAAAATTGGAATATCTGTGATAAAAATCACAAATGTATACAACTGCAGACTTTAAGCTTTATTATAATTTTCATATGTTTCATATTTGATTTTTTTATTTCAGTGTTTATTGTTACATATATTGGTGTTTAAATATGGAGTTAATATTTATTCTATGAAATGTATGGAATAAAAGCATAGCAAATCTAGCTATGAAAAAATATGTGTTTCCAGATTTTCTTAGTAAATCATACTGTGTATGAAGCACACTGTCCTGGGATCTGGATGCAAAAAATAAATAAAATCATATACTCTTCATTCAGGAAAAGTAGCTTCTTAGCATTTCAAAAGGTCCATTTTAGTAGTAACATTAAATTCACAACCCAGGAAAAAAGGAGAGTTCCACGGGTCATTTACCTAATATTTTCAAACCTTCTGAGTAAATCATAACACATATTCTCTCTCTTTTTTTCTTTAATTTCTTAGTTTGTTTCTCTGTTTCCAATTTGTTTCCCATATTTATATCTCCTTCTTTATTTCCATGGTTCCAGTATTGGGATTTAAAATTAAAATGTAAAGTAAATATGTAATTGTGAATGAAGTTTTATATTATCAATAGTCAGTTAAACATTTGATGATTTACTGTTTTAACCTTACATATACAACTTCCTATCACACTCCTCAATTAATTTTTTAATTAAATTATTGCAGAGGGTTTATTTTCTGTTATTAAATTTCAGGTTCAAAAAACAAGGAGATTACCAAGTAGTTCTAAAGGAATAACATGCTTTGACTTGCTTAATCTGAGACTGCACATATCACTTTAAAATGTAATGCTTTACATTTTATTCCCAATTAAAAGTCAAGTGTCAGTTTTTTCCTTCTCACTGTTAATTTCTCTCTAGTAAAACTGGTGTTTTCCAAGCTTGTCTAGTAAGTGTCACTGTTCCCTTTACTTTTGTAATTGCCCCAAACTCTTGTCCTTTAAATCCTCTCTGTTGTACTGTCTTTAAAACGGCTCTGGACAGAGAGGGTGAGAAATTGATGTGGTGTGATTTCACCTCTTTACCTAACACTACCCCCACTTTCCTCCATCAAAGTAGTAGAAAAAGTCATGTGGGCAAATCTAACCATACTGAAAGTTATAGAAAATTAAACATGTCTTCACTATTCTTCTTCAGTCCTCTTCAGATATCTGAGGACAGATAAATGACCAAATACTGGGACAAATAAGGGAAGAAATAGCTGAGCCTGAAGGATACCATACCCAAATTTCATCAAGCCTTTTGGATATATCAAGGAAAAACAATATCAGAATACAACATTTTTTTTTTTAGTATTTACAGGTGTCGACATTTTAATATCTTATAATGGAAAATCTCAAACATAAACAAAAACAGAGAAGGTAGCAAAAAGAACCTTCATAACAGCATCAACCAGCTTCAATAATTACCAGCCATGACCAATTTTTTCCTATCTATATCTTTCAGTGATCACTTCCCTTCCCTGCTGGATAATTCTGAAACAATTCTCAAATCCCAAACATCATGGCATTTATTTTGTATAAGTAAATTTTAACAACATATAGAGAATATACACACACATATTAACATGTATAAATGAGCAAATTTAACAAAGAGGAAAACTCTGAATTAGTGTTAATAAATATTGAATTTGCCATTTCAGAATTATTATAGATACCTAGACAATAATTGAAAGTTTGTTCTGCTCCTTGATAATATTGGTACCCTTAATATATTATGAATTGAATTAATCTAGTAGTTCAGTTCTTCTGAATTTGTTGAATGGGTGATTATGTTTTTCTCTCTGCTTCTTTGCTTATCATGTGGAACAATACTAAATCATATGCAACCAAAGATGAAATAATTGAAAATTCTGGTGAACATGATCACCACCAAATTTTCAAAACAAATACCACTAAAAAGATAAATTGTAGAGGTATTAATTCACTTGTTTATTTGTATATCATTTTTTTATTCACATATATATATATATACACACACACACTCAGGATCTTATACTGTGGGTCAGAGTCTGCGCTACATCATGCACTGAAGTGAGAAAGAGAAATATAAATGTTTATGATTTTGAGAGAGATAGTCTAATGCAAGTGTACACTTACAAAACAAAATAAAGAATACTAAGAGAGGCATATTACATGCTCTTAATAGGCAAAGAGAAATAATATATTAATATTAGAAATAGTAATATTAATAGTTCAAAACCATTTGGGGGTTGTTCTTAATTATAGTTTTTGAAAGCATTCTTCATTATGATCTTGCTATAGAAGCATAACTTCTATAATTATTTTGAAGATAGGTTGCCATCAGTCTCAAGATATTTGGTCCCTGTATATCAATAAAATTTTATTTTTTTTTTAAATAGGCTCCTTTCTTAAGAAGCATGTGGTGAAAAAGAGAAACTAACATTCAAAAGTAGTGACAAATTGTATATGTGAACCATAAGGGTTGGGTTAGCCAAGTAGTAGGAAATGTATTCAGAAAGATAAATATTAATAGGGACATAAGTCATAGTATTTATTTCTCAGTTTGTGATGTATTGCAAGTGGGTCAACCAAACAGTATAATTCTAAGGTTAAGGTTATCTTAAATAGAGGGGGGGCTTCCCTGGTGGCGCAGTGGTTGAGAGTCCGCCTGCCGATGCAGGGGACACGGGTTCGTGTCCCGGTCCGGGAAGATCCCACATGCCGTGGAGCGGCTGGGCCCGTGAGCCATGGCCGCTGAGCCTGCGCGTCCGGAGCCTGTGCTCCGCAACGGGAGAGGCCACGACAGTGAGAGGCCCGCTTACCGCAAAAAAATAAAATAAAATAAAAATAAAAATAAAAAATAAATAGAGGGAAATTACATTAAATTATCTTAGATAGTATATTAAAATTATATAATGTGCTTCAGTACAGTGAATAATATGGACAGTTTTATTAATTTCTACTTAAGTTTTGGCACTGTTCTTGTCCATTTTGTCCATTACTGTCTATTGTATCCATTGTCCAACTCCCAACACACACACATAGTCACACACTATAATGCAAGTTCCAGCATGCATTGATTTTGATTTTGGGGGGTCACAAATGTATCCCTGGTACCTAGAAGAGCCCTTGCATTAAGCGTGTGCATTAGCGATGTCGTGAGAATTGAGTGTTTTAGTCTATTCAATACACTTGCAGGAGGGATAGGACAATTAGGTGGCCAAAAAAACCCCACAAAACAGAAACAAAAAACAAATCTTCCAAGTAATATGATTTAGAGATAATGAAAAATAAAAGTTTCTCTCTTGCTTTTGGATCACAAATTGAAAAAAGAAAAACAGTTCTGAGACTTGTCTAAAGCTCTCCCCTAGATCCCATGAGAGATCCCATCAGCAGCAGAATGGAAAGTCGGCAAGCCAACATAAACATAGATGTTTCAAGAGAAGGAGAGAGAAAGAGACAGGGCCATGAGACAGAAAGCTAGATATTCTTGAATACAAAGCAACAGGCAGGTGTGAATTGTCTTGACATACATATTCAGGTGGAATGTCCAAACTGGCTTCACAGTGTTCAAATTGGTTAACAAAAATGTTCCAGTTGGTTAACATGAATGCTCAAATTATCTCCAAAATTGTTTTCATCAAAAAGTTACCAGGGCTTCCCTGGTGGCGCAGTGGTTGAGAGTCCGCCTGCCGATGCAGGGGACACGGGTTCGTGCCCCGGTCCGGGAAGATCCCACATGCCGCGGAGCGGTTAGGCCCATGAGCCATGGCCGCTGAGCCTGTGCATCCAGAGCCTGTGCTCTGCAACGGGAGAGGTCACAACAGTGAGAGGCCCGCATACCACACACACACACACACACAAAGTTATCACAGAAAATTCTTAATTTCTAATCTTACTACTTTAATTCACTATTTGAATCTTTGATAGTATTAAGCACAGAATTTAACAATACATAACATTTCTTTTTGATGTTAATTTTTGTTTCCCAAATTTCTAATTTGTCCTTCTGGGTATAAGCCTAATCTTGTCTTCTCAGTTTCTAATTTTTTTCTTCTGTTTGTTTAAAATTAAAATTATGGCTTCATATTTTCTTTTTGAAAATCCAAACTTTATTTTAAAAATTTATATATAAATAAATTTTGTCTGTAGTGAAATCCCATTCCCATTATTGATTCATTCCTGTTTTTCATAGTGTTAGTTTTTATTTTTTACTACGTCAAATTTTTACTTGCAAACTCACTTTATATTGGGAGTTTCTCTCTCCTCTCATCTCTGTCTGTCTCCTTCTGTTTATTCTCTTTCCTCTCTCCATCAAGGCCATCTTACTTTCACTTTTTGTACATACTCTCCCCTCTCTAGCAATATTGCAGTTGCTCCCCCACACTTCCTAGACCCTAACACAGAATCAGATCTTATAAGCATGTTTATAAGTTACTGCTCTCCAGGGATATTGGTGATTCTGCAGATTCTCCACGAGGTGAATGCACAGCATGGCTCCCATAATGGTTTCCTGGCTATCTTTCTTTGCCAACTTTTTTGGACCATAGTTTTTAATGAAGTCTTAACCCAAGTCAGTATATTGTTAACTTTTTCTTTTCAGCAGTCTTTTATCACAAGAAAAGCTTCACTCCTGCCTTTTCTTTCCTAATCTTACATGGATAATCATTCTACCCTTTTCCCAGGGGAGTCATATTTTCTGGTACCACTGCTTATTTATCAACCAGAGATTAGTACCACTCAACATTTGGTGATTTCATTTTTTTAATTTTCATAAAGATATTTTGCTATATTTAAACTCAGTTATGTATTTCTGGTTTCTTCTTTTCATATATGTTTTTTTCATTCAGTTCTATGTATTTGGAATAGTGGGTGTTTTCTCAGTATATATGCTCTTGGGGCATGTAAGCAGGAAGCTAAACTTGTTTTGCCCAACAGAATGTTAAAATTTAACAATAATGGCAATGTATAGTGTTGGTGTGTGGATGGCAACAAATATGAAAAAATAGACTAGCTAGTATTTCAAAACAGATAAGTGTTTTACGACCTTGTTGATGCAAATTCTTTCCTAATTAGACTTTCCTTATGAGCTCTGTTACAGTTGTTTAACTCAACCCAATGGGATTTCCAGTATTCACAAGTGAAGGCAGACAAACAAATGTACCTGGAGAGAAAGAAAGAACCATATGACAGCTGTTGAAGACAGATTTTGACCATCTGTAATAGAGTGACTACAAAAGGAAGAATAGAGATATTTGAGAATGTGGATTATGTGAGACTATCATAGTACAATATGTAATTTATAATATATATATATATTTAGTCATTCAGATGACCAAACTATATTAATATATATATATTGGGTTGGCCAAAGGTTCGTTCGGGTTTTTCTGTAACATCTTACAGAAAATATTTGGTCTCAGTCCATGGTTACTAGCTCACAGCTCCCAAAACTCTTGGAACTTCCTGAGTGATAAGAGCAATGAAAGCATCTTTTGTCATAATATTTGGTCTTTTGTCTTCAGTTCCTAAAATTGCTTCAGAGCCATAAAAGTAAAATTGGTGTCCTGTTATTCAGTTGGGTCTAGTGTTTCATTAAACAACTGGGTTTATGTTAATGAGGTAACTTTTAGAAAGCACCTAAGTATGAGAGGTGGTTGACAGGGGAATCAATCATGAATAGAGGGGTGGAAATTTTGGTCCCACCCCCTGATTTCCAGGGAGGGGAGATGGGCTGGTGGTTGCATCAATCACCAATGGCCAATGATTTAATAAATCATGTCTATGTAATGAAGCCTCCATAAAAACCCAGAAGGATGGTTTTTGAGAGATTCTAAGTTGATGAATATGTGGAGCTCCAGAGAGATGGCATGGAACCTCTGTGCCCTTTCTCCATAACTTGCCCAATGTATCTCTTGCTTTTGCTCTTACTGAGTTATATCATTTTATAATAAATAGGTCATCTAGTAAGTAAAATGTTTCTCTGAGTTCTGTGAGTGGCTCTAGCAAATGAATTGTACCCTAGGAGGGGTCATTTGAGCCTCCAAGCTACAACTCGTTGGTAAGAAACAGAGGTGACAACCAGGCTTGCAAATGATGTCTGAAGTGAGAGAGGGGCAGTCTTGTGGGACTGAGCCCTTAACCTGTGGGATCCAATGCTATCTCCAGGTCCATAGTGTCATAGTTGAGTTGAATTGTAGGACACCCAACTGGCATCCAAGAACTGCTTGGTGGTGTGGGGTCTAGAACCCAAAATACATAGCAATAATCTATTAACAGAAAATATGTTAGATAAGCAAAACAAAACAAAATTAACCTTAAGAGAATGATATTACTTTAAAATATCTTTAAAAATAATACCACCAAAGTCAAGCAGGATTTTTTTTTTTTTGTACCAGAAATCAATGTAGTGAAGAAAATACTCAAACCATTTGTGTTCAATTATGGCAAAAATCTTTGAGGTCATAGAAAATTGAATATTTAATAATAAAGCAAGATAAAATAATGCAAGATAAAAAAAGAAATATCTTTGGGAAAATGGATCAGTACCAATATCCTGACAATTGCTAAATACATCAGCAATTGAGAGGCTGCTAGAAAATCAAAAGCAAATGGGTCTTTATTAAATAAAATATTTCTACAATGACTCATTCAGCTTTAAGTGAATTTTTGTTTTCAACATCTTTATAGTGAAAAAATACTTTAGAAATTAATTTTAGTATGTTTCACATATTCAGGAATTGTTTCAGTATTCCACTTTTTTATTAGAAAGAGTTTGAATATTTTGAAGACTTGAGTGAAGTGATATACAATAAATGTTGAGTGAATTCTGCCAGTCTGTTAATATGAGACCCAACTGTAAAATGTGATTGAATCACACATCTGCCTCCCAAGAAAACAGCATAATGGTATAATAGAAATTAAGAGAAGGTCAGGACAAAAGAAAGAACTGAACATGCCCATGTTGTGAGGTGATTTTCTGTGAGTCTCCTGCATGTCTACATGTCTTGTGAGTAGAGTCATTCACTGTATTTGTTGTGAACTGTCTTTTCAGATATATTTGTATAACTAGCATCTTGGAAAAAAGAACTAGTGCCTCCCTGTAGAGAAAAAGGCAGGCTCATTTACTATTCAGGATAATACAGTGTCTCTCTCCAGTTCAAAAGTCAGGTATACTTGCTACTTGCTGCCTATTATAAAAGATTCAGCTTTCTTATGCTCAGGGTTCCCCTGCTACAATGTATCACGGTATGTGCAGCCATGAGCTTTTCCTCTTCATTTCGCCTTATGTGAATTGGGGCTCCAGAAACTGGTGAAAATACTAACATTGGCTACTGTTAGCTGCAAAGTCCTTTCCTTTTACCCAGAGGTCTTTTGTACTTTGTCATCATTTATGAAACTGTGGCAGGCAAATTTCACAGTGCTTGAGAGCCAAAGTTTGTTTTAATTGCAAATGTGGTAGCATTTGGGAGAGGTATTAGGAGAAAAGAAAGAAATACTCATGATTGTACTGCATTTCTACAATCAGGCTACTTTATAACAGGGTAAAATCACCCAAAGGGGAATATTTTGGTGAATTACAAATGAAACCCACCCTCATAATCAGGTAGAGAATAAAATCAAGTGTACTATAGAAGGGATAACTTTCAGCCAATAGTTGTAATATTTTAGAGACATGTTAGGTGTTGACAAAGGAGATACTTTCATAGTACACCATAAATCCTGCAGAATGGTAGGACTCGTCTTTGACAAAGCTTTCCAAAACTTGCTATTGCAAATATATCTAAATTTAAAGAAGCATATTCTTGAACACAAAATATACTTCATCAACATAAAGTTATAGCAATAAAAATCAAGGAAAAAAGAGAAATAGATAGTGTTAAAAGGTTAACTGAGGCACATTAAAAATTTGAATTAATTATTTGAGCAAACATTGATTTGAATTGGGTAGCACTAAACCAAAAGTTGTGAGGAGTGCCCCACCAATAAGAATTAGGGACAAGCTTTGTGTATAGAAGAGATGGAAGCAAAGCAAGTCAATTATTTGATTGGTTATGACTTACGTGGTTGCCTTATTTGGGAAAGCCTAGTTGGCTGTTTGTGATTGGCTTTTCTTAAGCTTCACTTTCTTAGATGTGGGTGCATTAACTCTGGCTTAGGTTTTTGTTTGTTTACATAGGTTACCAAGGCATTAGGGTGACAACAGTCCAAAGGTCACTGTGTTAAAATACTTTAATGATGAATAGATAGATGATTGATAAATACTTAGATTATGTAGATTGATCTATTTTTAAATTTATGTCCATCTATCCATCTATCTCTCTTTCCTTCAATCTGTCATATCTCCTATAAAGTGATAATTTTTGGCAACCATTAAGAAAAAAGTGAAATGAGACATTTTTCTGATGATTTTTCATATTTCCCTTTGCTTAGTATCTTATTTCCAAATAATGTAATGTATAAATTGATATTAAATAACCCAAACCTAGTGTTGAATACCTAAATGGAAAAAAACAGTGGTGTTCATAGGCATATTGAACTGGCCTGAGACTCCTGCTCTAAAATAATTATTAACATTATTGTTATTTTTTATTATTGTTTAGGAAATTAACAATCTTGACTTAATTTAAGAGAAGTTGAATATGAAAATTAAACAAAAATAACAAATGAAAAGCACATGACTCCAAAATTTTTTTTTGCACAATGAAGATTCTAATACTGTATAAGTGATAGAGAAAAAAGAAAACAGGAGAAAAACATAAAACATTGAAACACAGTTAAAAGAAAAAAATAAACCTACAAATATACATTTTTAAAGAATCAACTGCTGAAGGGAGCATAATGTAAATTGTGAATGCCAAAAGATGAGTATTTTATTGTAATTTATAAAAAGGACATGGCCATTTCAAAATAAGAGATGAAAAATTATCAATTCATAAGAATGCTTGCTGTAACAGAATTGATCTGGCAGCTCTAAGACAGAAGTTAACAATTCAAGCCCTGAACTCAGATTATTTGGATTTGAATTCCAGTTCCTTCACTAACTAGGTATGTGGTTTTAGGAAAGTTTCTTCCTCTGGAAATAGAAATAACAGTATGTCTAATATATATCTTATTGTTTTGCCCTCAAATATATTATTTATCTAAACACAGGTTCCATTCTTGATCACAAGATGACTGGCAAGAGTTCTGAAATTTGTATACAATACTTTCAAGATTATATCTAAAACAAAAACCTGTGAACCTGTTTGTCTTATTAAAAATTTTGACTCCCTCTTGATATTTTATTTTGCATGTTCTTAATCAGTTTGAGCTGCTATAACAAAGTACCTTAGACTGGGTAGTTTATAAACAGCAGAAATTTATTTCTCTTAGTTCTGAAAGCCTGAGAGCAGGATGTCAGCATGGTAGAGTTTTGGTGAGGAACCTCTTCCTGGTTGCAGATTGTCATCTTCCTGTTGTATCTTCAGATGGCTAGCTCTCTGGCCTGTCTCACAAGGGCACTAATCCAATTTACAAGAGCCTCAATCTAATGATCTAATTACTGCTCAAATGCCCCACCTCATAACCACATTGGAGATTGAATTTTAACATATGAATTTTTGGAGAACACAAACATTCTGTCTATAACACATGTTCAGTACTGTAATATTTGTCTGTTCTGCTCAAAAGAATTTACTATTTGGCTTTCTTTGTCTTAACACATAGACTTAAGGGTGAAATCTCCAAAACAAATCAGTGAGATGCCCCCAAATAAATTTTAGATTAGTAGAAAGGAGAAACTAAAGAAAGATGGATGTTGAAGAAGCAAATAACTTCATGCATGTTATAATCATATTAAAAAGTGTTCAAGGTGAGCTAATTATGCTTCCTGATCTTACAGGTTGTCACTGAAGACACGTAAGATGTTATTGAGTATATACAAGACTACTTACCTAAACTGCATGAAGCAAATTGTGTAATTGAGGAAAACTGGCAGAAGCTTTTCCCTAAACAGTCATAGAAAAATAATGTATGAACTATATGTATAATTTTTAATGCAGGGACCCCCTATCCATCTATGAAATATTGCCAATGAATATGAAATTCTTACAAAACAGATTAGAAACAAAGTAGGAGAAGAATAGGAGGATGATGAAAGAGAAAGTCTGGGCAAAAGGGAAAGAATTAAAATATGAGTGGAAGGGAGCAGTGTTGTATCAAAGAGGGGACCAAAATGGTATCACAGTGTCTAGAAAATTTAAAACCAAAATAAATCTTAGTACAGCTTATTAAACATTTTTTTCTAATACTGTGTGCTGGGACTTCTAAATAATGTCTCCCCTTGGTGATCCACTGAAGGAAAAAAATTCTGTATTATTTCTCCTGATTTTCAGTCTTTTTTTTACCTAGTACTGAGTTAACCAATCTATAGCCAATCTGGGAGTGTATGGCCCTCAGAGAGGAAGAATTATGCATCCTTCTTGAACTACTGAACCTGAGGTGTTTTCATCAGGCAGAAACAAAGCTACGTTAGCATCCCTAGAGTCATTTCAGATACCACAATTTTCAAGTATTTTACTCTTCCAACAAGTCTAAGAATAAATGAGCAACTTAAGAATACAGCTGCAACCATCTCATTTCCACAAAACGATTAAATGAAAAACAATCTCACCATCTGTTATAGCCATCCTTGCTTCTTAGCAAGATTTGATGTTATCAGGTGGAAAGGTGATAGGCTAGAAAGTGAACAAAATAGGAAATATTGATTTATTTTTAGTTCACCAGTAATTTAATAAGCATGAGAGTTGTCAATCATTTACCAACTTTAATTATTTGAGAAGATTCACTTACCAAGAGTTTGTGGCACTGAACTGTCCATTTCCTAGGGGAAATTCCACCTACTCATATCATTCCATCTCTCAATGGGTAAAACACAAAGTGCTCCTATTTTGCAAATTTAAAAAGGTACTCTAACATGTGGTGCTATCCAGAAGTATGCTTTGATGCTTATGAATTTTTCATGCTTTCAGTACTGGCAGTGGAAACAATCCTTTCCTGTATATCCTATAATGTAGCATTGGGACATAACTCTAGTTTTCTCTCTCTCTTTTTTGAGAGTCTAGCTTAATCTTTAGCAATTCTAAGGTTAGCGGTATTGTTCCTCTTCTCTACTTGTCAGTCATAAATTTATTTTTTTCTCTGTTTGGGGAATCTTTCTTCCTCATGTTTCATCTATTTTTAGAGAGTCCCAAAAATTTGTTTTCCTAGGCTCCTGCCAAAAGTATTAAATTTCCAAAGAAATTCTAAAGACCTTCAACTAATTAGTTGAGAAGTTTCATCCACTGCTCTTCCTCATAATGCCATGAAAATCTTCTCTGTATTCAAAGTATTTTGAATTTGCCTGGCTTCCTTTAATACCTGTTATTTTTTATATACTTTCCCTTAAAGTCTTTATACAATTTTCCAACATGTTTCCTCATAGCATGTGCCAGGCTTACTTTTCTTTCTATAATAACTTAGTTGTAGTAAAATTCACCAACAGGAGAGTACATGGGGAACACAATCCTGAAGAGTTTTCTCGCTCACTGTGTCAATGACATATTGGGTCAGAGGCATATAAATTAGGTAGTTTCATGTCTGATTATTACATGGCCAATTCCAGGGTTGTTGCTGCCCTTCACTTCTCCTGCTTTTAAGGAGGTATTTTATTAAAGAGTCCATGAAGGGAAGAGGCTCTTTCCTTTCTTAGTATTGACTCTTTTTACTTAAGCCTTCATCTACTCCAAAAGAGACATTGATACTACACTGCTAGTTACTCTTTGGTGGTGGTTTGGATTAAATAACCTCAATCTCAGTGAACTGACCTATCTCATTTACATTGTAAGCCCTGTTTCACCTGCCCATCACCACCAGGCCCTTGAATGATGGCTTTAGTTACCAGTGGTCATTGATATGTGAAAGCACTATTTAATACAGCATCATTAAAAGTCCAACTGGGCTTTATGTTTACAATGTGAATTTTTTTTCTGTCTCATTCACAGGCCTTGGTGCTTTTTGCTTTATATCCTCTCAATTCTCTTTCTCTCCTCAAATCATTTTCAGTTTCATGAAAACAGTGATTAGCAACTAAGGAATATATATTTTCCTCTGCTGAATCATCCCATTTTTCAATTCTCTGGGAGATTAGCCTTGGTATCCAGACTCCACTGGTCTTTATTCCTAGCTATGTTTAATTATTTGATTCCCAAATAATTAGCAATTTGATGCCTTAATAAATCAACCTGTTTCCAGGCTTGAAAAGTTGAATCAACTTAACCACACCTTTACTGGCATGTTTGTGTCACCTGAAAAGGTAGAAAGTTTGCCTTTTTTATTATTTTAACCAAGTGGAGGGAAGTAATATTGAATTTGAATGAATACAAAAATTTTGAGAAGTGATGCAAATGGATTCTGAGTTATTAGTATACCAATAAGTGTATAAACTATCAGCTAACCTTATAAATACCTCAAAACAACTATTTTGAATAAGGCTTTCTGACACATAATCTGGCATTTGTTTTCAGATAATACTGTTATCATTGAAGCACAGCTATCACTTATTGAAAATATATTGATAAATTAAGATGGAATGGATTTTTTTTATAATTATGATAGAAAAGACTTCTCAAACAGTGGAGAATGTCACTTTCTTTAACCCCCACACCGTTGCTTTTGTTTATTCTATGCTTTACTTCCATCATCTCTTATTACTGGCTTTCTTCACACTTTCTTCAGCAGGCTAACCATTAATCTTTCAAACTCTGATATCACATCCACTTGGGGAAAAACAAAACAAAAAAATCCCCCAATACATTGGCTACTAAACCCATGACAAAACGAGATTAGGTATCCCTACTCTTTGTTTGTTCCCGTAGTACATTGCCCCATACATGGATCTCAGCACTCATCACAATTAAGGACTTGGGTTTCTTCACTTAGTTTTCTCCCCTAAACATTAAAAATCCCTTGAGCAGGGATTCCCTGGTGGTGCAGTGATTGAGAGTCTACCTGCCGGTGCAGGGGACGCGGGTTCGTGCCCCGGTCTGGGAAGATCCCACATGCCGCGGAGCGGCTACGCCCGTGCGCCATGGCCGCTGAGCCTGCGCGTCCGGAGCCTGTGCTCCGCAGCGGGAGAGGCCACAACAGTGAGAAGCCCGCGTACCGCAAAAAAAAAAAAGAAAAAAATCCCTTGAGCAGTCTCACTTCTGTCGCAGTATTCCTAAAACCTAACCACGTACCTATCTTGTGGTATAAGTTCAAAGAATCTTGGTTAAATGAATAAGTGCCCAAATTGATTTAGTCTTATGAATATTAGAAGCTGCTCAAGTATCTTGTAAGAATTACAGAAATAGGAACCATCCTATGTGGTCAGTGGATAATAAAACTATGCACAACTTCTCCTACTGCTACATAAACTTAACTTGAACTTAAACTTGAATCTGCCCATTGGTGTGCCTTTCATTGTAATATGATACGCAAAAGCTGAAAACATTAGTTTTATGTTCCAATGTGATATACAAGTTCATCAGCATATATTTTTAAAATAGCAAGGAAAACATTAAAAATACATAGAGTTGTTTTTATATGTATTTGAAAACGATTTTGCATTGTAATAAAAAAAAAAGAAAAACACTGAAACAATTGTCGTAATTGTGAAATATCTACTGTTTTTCCAGGACTGTTGTTTTAGAAATCAAGATGAAGAGTAATCATTAGGTCCCATTTATTTGTAGACAAGTTAATTTTATTTTATAAATATTAATTTTCTATTTACCATATTTTGTTTTACCTAACTAAATTTGGAGAAATTAAGCCATTAAGCCACAGTAGCAAGAACATTAAGGAATAACAGGGGGAGAGGTAAATATGCAAGTCCTATAGGATGAGCAGTGTTGGAGCTCACAACTCTGTTTTGTAGAAGCCATAGCCTGAGTGGGAGAAACAGGCATCTCTAAAGCTTTTGACGTATATCTGATGTAACTGACTCTCTCTGTATGATGTGGACTTGTATATCTAACCTTTTCAGGATAACTTTATATTTCCTTACTAACTGACTGTACTCACTGGCTATATATTTGTACATGCTGCTTCTTGCTCCTCTAATTTTAAACCTTTTTTACCCAGGGTTAAATTAGAACATTTAAAAGATAATGCTCTCCCCATTCACAATTAAATTAAAATTTAAATTATTCAATTAAAGTAATTCTAAACAATAATAAATATATATAAAGAAGCAAAATGATGGCAGAAGGTTGAGTTAATTATATTCTTTAGTTCACAGCACATTATTACCTAGAATATTAAAACAAGAGGATCATGTGTGTTTTGAGGATGAGTCTATATAACATAAAATTTATTAATTAATACATATTTAATTTTTAATATTAAACAATATAAAGTTAGTAAAGTACATTTATTAAATAAGTACTTAAGCTCCCACAGTGAATATACTTGTGACATACCAAAAACATCCAAAAATTCTTTTGCACTTTCACTTTCATAAGTTTAACAATAGCACACAGGATATTTTAGCCCATTAATCAAACATCCAGTGATCTATCATTGTTTCTCTATGTTCCATTTTTGCCTTCCCTTATAGTCTTAATTCCATACATTTCTTGACCATGTTTCTTAGATTATAAAAATAATTCCTGTAACCTCACCCACAATAAAATTGTCACTTTGTAGTTTATCAAGCAATCTGTGAGGTGGTAATGCTGATATTCTGAATCTTTTCTCCTGAAATTTCTCTAGATTGGTTATACGTATTTTAATCTTTTAGATGTACCCCTATTCCTTTTCCTCTGGATTTTTCAGTCCTTGCTTTAAGAGATCCACTCTTCATAATTTCCTGCCATCTGGTCATCTCTAAATGAATCATTTCAGTAAGTTATCTGAGACTCTGAGCCTCGTGCTTGGTCTGATTTTCTTAGGGTCCCATCAGTTTGTGGTCTAGTAACATCTAAGGCAGCTTCCCTTTGTTGCCTTCTTAAAAACAGTAAGATTCAGTGCATTTTATTTTATCTTTTATATATGTGTTTCAGGACCTTTCAGATATATTTTTCCCTTTCATATCTGAAGAGCCTGTCCTCTAAGATATAATGTATTATCTCAAGAAAAGCTTAATGTCTTTTCTTCTAACTTAATTTGTATCCCCTTTAAAATTTTGTCTTTCTTCTCTCACTGTACATATCATCAGCCTATTCCATGTTCTCTTTGGATTCTGTAGAAACCGCAATTCCTAAAGACAGGTTATTCCAAAGAGAGATTTTTAAATTACCCCAAATAGAAGAAAATATGGAGCGTCCTCTCTGCTCTGCCTATCTAGGCCTGGCACAGATATCTTAAAGTCAAAATTCACAGACTTATGTTCCTTACCTCACATGGGACTTACTTGCATTCTAAAATTTAGATATGGATAGAAAAAAATAGTAAAAATTGAAAATGAATTTTCATGCCCTTTTATGTACAGATGCACTATATACAGAAATGTTTCTTTCCCCAATCATTGAATCATTACCGCTTACAGGGAAAATAACACCTGGATGCTTTGAGATTTCCACAAAGCCCCATGCATCTGGTGTATGCTGACTTTCTCACACTTGTCTTGGTCATGAGGAACCCAAATTCCTGTGTTTAGGTCCAGGTGACCCAGACATTGGCTGAAAGATGTCTCCACAGGGAGATGAGAATGAGGACTTTTATGGATAATTCCTTAAACAGGAAAGAAGGAAGAAGAAAAGGGCTGAACAATTATTTGTCTATTCTGCATCCAGAATCACTCATAACATTTTTTACTCTTTCTTCAGTCCTATGAGTGAGTGAGAATTCTGAGAGAACCTGGAATTTTAACTGTGATAGGAGCCCCTCCCCAACAGAAATAGAACCACAGTATGCAGGACAACTGATTGTGGGAGGCAAGTCAAAGACCAGCAACACATCATTTCCTTCCTAAATGACTGAGGTTGATATCTATCTCACATCTGCTTTGATTGGCAAGACAGAATTCTATCCTATTACACTCAAATGTAAGAAACATTTTCTTTAGAGCTATTTTAGAACATTAGAAAACCACCTGTGATATTTTTTATTTCAAAAAGCACTGACACACTCAGCAGCAATCCTGTTTTTGTTATCACATCTACATATGCTATGTATGTTCCCTGCAGGGAATTTTCCTAGGTTGAAGATTGCAAGCTACACCTGTGTGTTTGGGACTGGGATATGCAGTTTTATTGTCATAAGTTAAGTTTCTGAAAGTCCAGAAAGTGACAGTAGCAATAAGGTAAGGCAAATTTACTTCAAATTTTTTTTAGTTATTTCTAAAACAAACAAGGGGATGTTAACATAGAAAATAACTTTGCTTAAAATATTTCAAAAAATGAACTTCATGTCATTAATTAGGTGGGAACCAGCTTATTTTCCTAATTTTATAACCAGCATAGCTAGGGAACGGAAAGAGAGAATTGAGAGAGACAGTGGAAAAAGGTAAAAGATTTTATATAAGAGAATACATGTAATGGATTAAAGGGAAACAAAGTGGGGTGGACTATGAAAAAGGAATAGAGAAAAAAAGAAGCCACTGGAAATGGTTACCTTAGGGAAAAAAACAGAATGAAATGTGTCTTCGATATTAATATTCTATTATAAGAAAATAAAGATTTGACTTCTTTTCCATGATTATAGGTGTCAGAACTAATTGCAAAGATTTAATTGCAAAGGGAAGAGTTTGACATCCCTTTATAACGCTATCATAACTCAATGGAATTTATGAAGTCTTGAAAAAATTTTAGATTTTGAATATGCAAATTAGAACTATGAATAATACTTGGGCTATTCATATATTGGACATGGACATTATTATGCTAAATTTTTTTTGTTGTTTTTTTGGGGTTTTTTTGTTGTTGTACGTGGGCCTCTCACTGTTGTGGCCTCTCCCGTTGCGGAGCACAGGCTCCGGACGCACAGGCTCAACGGCCGTGGCTCACGGGCCCAGCCGCTGCGCGGCATGTGGGATCCTCCCTGACCGGGGCACGAACCCGTATCCCCTGCATCGGCAGGCAGACTCTCAACCGCTGCGCCACCAGGGAAGCCCCAATTAATTTTTAAAGAATATTAAAAGTGAGTTCCTTGCAAAACTTCATTTGTGTTAAAGTTTAATAGTATTTTTGATTAGCTTTTCATTTAAATTTAGACCCTATCCTCTTCTTTAGACACCTTCCATGTTCTTCTCCCTTCTCAGTCTTTACGAAACAGGTAAACCAGCCTTAATTTACTCTCTAGATGTGTTCATTCTTCCTCTAGCTTCTAGATTCTCTTTTAAAGGGAAGTTAGTTTCTCCTTTGAGCAACAAAATTTACTCCAATTATTTTTTTGCAAGCCTAATCTCTTTCTTCCTTGCTGGTCCACAAATACTATGCAGAAAATTACCAAATCTTATTTTCCTTTTATCATCCCTATTAAGATAAGTTGCTAGTTAATGATATTTTCTGAACTAATTATACGTAATTCAGATGTGCTCTTCTTTGAATGTTCAAAACTAGTAACATACTTTAACATATTTTCACTTTCTGGCTCTCTCTCTATATATACATGTATATATATATGAAACTTTGGTTTCAGCAGTATATAGTTTTAATTTTATTCAGTCTTAGTTATTGTAGTAAAATGACATGCAGTGACTTTACGTTTTCTCTCTTCTTATAAAATGTTGGAATACGACATTTATCCGTTCATATCCATTGGTTATTAAATATGAGGTTTTATGGTCAGGCTTAATAGACCATTCTCCAGTTGCTATTTCCAATGTTATTGAAAACAAAGTAAGGTTGGATCATAATTAAGTGTAGAGCAGGCAATTAAAATCATTGACTATTGATGAATTGGGAGATTGAGATTGATATATATACACTAATATGTATAAAATGGATAACTAATAAGAACCTCTGTATAAAAAAATAAATAAAATTCAAAAATTCAAAAAATTATCATTGACTATGATTATATATATAAAAGACAATTTTTTAATCCTTAATTATTGTTTCATGTTGAAGACTAGATTTCTATTTCCATATCTTCTAATCACTAAAATAGTTTTATTTATATTAGATATGAATTTATCTCAATTAAATACTCATCAAAGTCAATATTTGATTTACCTTTAGATTTATATTGTTTTGGAATATGCTAATTTCTGTTCTGATAATAACAATACAATTATTTATATAACATTATGAATTAAACAAATTATACTAGTAGGATATAAAAATCAATGAGCCAGAACACTTTTCAGACTGGCAACATGACATGTTTCTCAAACTATAATTTATTATAATATGCAACTGAAATTTTATGAGATAATTTAATGTATATAAGTGAATAAGAAATGAACATTCATTAAAAAATAATAAGTCATTCTTACAGTAAAAGGAACTTAATAAATTGAATGCCAGTCAAATTTTCCAAAATCAATAATTTATTATAATATGCAACTGAAATTTTATGAGATAATTTAATGTATATAAGTGAATAAGAAATGAACATTCATTAAAAAATAATAACAAGTCATTCTTACAGTAAAAGGAACTTAATAAATTGAATGCCAGTCAAATTTTCCAAAATCATAATTAAGACACAAGTATATTTAGAAAATACTTCCATGTATTTATGTACAAAAGCTTTCTAATTCACTCTCTTTATGTTTCAAAATATCTTTCACAAATTATCTTTCTTCTTTTTGTCTATTGCTAGATGTGAGCCTAAAATTTTAGAGGTTTTAATACTACTGCTATAAATACCCCTATTTTAATTTCTTAAGTATTGTCTAAGAAATTTTTTCAGTTATGAGATCTTATGCTTATGATGGTTTTAAAATCAATGTCATAAAATTAATTCCTAAATATTAAATGATATTTAAAGCCAAAGCATTAGTAACCAATATTGAAAATATTAATTGAACAACTTAATGTTAATTGTATCAATCATTTGGGGGGTATTTATTACTTTTATTTCTTTTTAGTTTTTACATTCTAATTTGTATTTAAATTCACCTTAGGCAATTAATAACTTTTCAGGATACTATTAAAGATACAGGGAGACAATTATCCTCTAGAAAATATAATTAATGTTTTATTACATTAAAATGGGTATAAATAAATTATTAACTTTATTTAAACTAGATGAGGAGAAATGTGAGGAGTTTGTTAATTGACATAAGTGTACCCAGGAAGAAAAAAAGTAAAATTTGGAAAAGAGTAACCAGTTAAAGAAAGGTAGCTGCTGTACATAAAAATATTATTGTAAAGCTATATTACTTCACATTATGTTAAAAGTTTTAAGTAAAAATAAAAAATATATATATATTTACATTTAAAAGTAAGAATGGCTATTTAATTGAATGGGATAATCAAATATTTGTTAGTGAAAATAGATTATAGAGGTTTATATTGAACATGTACTTTCTAATGTTTATGTTGCTGAACACATTTTTATTTGTGCACACAGGGTCAAGTTGGAAATTGTATGTTATAGTTACAGAAATGTATCAAAATATATGTAAAAGAGATGAATGTTTCTAGGGAAAAAATAAAAACAAAACAAAATTACTCAACCCCTATACTTATCTCTGCTCCTAAATGCATATGAATCTCATTCTTGTGAATTTTCTTCTATTTAAACTTCTTGCTTTGGCCCTGTCTTGGTATTGTATATCTCTACCTATGAATTCCACTCCACTACATTTATGCCAAGATCACTAGTTATGTTTGTGTCTTCTTGATTCAATGATGCACAGTCCAATTATCCAGTATTTGGTCACTTTATGTAGTTAGCCTTGGTATCTTATGCAAATCATAGAGTCATATCTCTAAATCTCGGTTCTTATCTGTATAATGGCCTTAATAGAGAAAATGCACGCAAAGTGATCAAATTTCTACCTGCCACATAATTATCCACAAGTTAGTAACTTAAAAACAAAGATGAGCAAACTGAACATTTATCTCTCAACCAATAAAATACATATATACTTTTGTTTTTGATATAATAATAGATAAAAATACAACATAAAATATAGCAAAACTATAAAGTATTTCATGGAAGAAACTAAATACAAGTAGCATATCAAATAAACTTCACAGGGAAAGCAGTGATGCAAATAAAGTGATAGTTGGCTTATTCTTAAAGTATTTGAATTAAACCAAAGTCAAACGGTCCTATGATTTTGTTGAATGTGTAAGGGAGTCAGCAAAAACAAAAACAAACAAACAAATGAAAAAACAAAACAAGAATGAAAGAAGAAAGAGTGAAAGAGAATAAAAGTAGTTAATCTCTCATCTATTATATTTCATCAAGGAGACAATTTTGTCCATCTTTTTATATAGACATGACCTTGCACAGCTTGGGTCAAAATAACATTTCCGAAATTACAATCACCTAAATCTGTGGCCCAGTGGGAATGGAACTGTTTGAAGTGTTTGATTTAGTTTAATCATCAGTAAATATTTAATTTAATTATCAGCAACTAAATACTTGCCTACTTAAACTTTCAGTTCATTATAACCTTAATGGGCAAGCCTCATTTAAGTTGAAAGCCAAAGACAGAGAAAACATCAGTGCTCAAGAAAATCATGGCCATCATCTCAGATTATTGGCTTTAAACCAGGGAATCAAAACCCCACACATTACCTCTTTCTATCACTAAGGTGGAGAACAGAGGGCAGAGCATGGGAAGTTAAACATCTCTCCAGATATAATTATTATGACAGTATATGAGAAATTGAATGACTTTTGCAAGTCTTGAACTGAAATAGTGACATTCTACAATTACATCATTTTAGATTTGTATAATGTCTTAATGTATCTATTATTATTGAAGCAAAAATAATAAAATAGATTTGTTCATTGATCATACACAGGTCACTGTGAAATAGGAAAGATGATAATATTTCATTGTTTCTTATTAAACTTTAGTCCTAGTAAGAAAATGTCATAATTCTATCATTTTACTTTCAGTGTCTTTACCAAAAATGACAGCATAGTAAATAATATAAAAACTACAATTTATATCCTCAGCTCTACCCAGTAACTTGGTTTTTCAGTACTTGAATTCATGGATGGTTAGGTGATTAAAGGCATAAAAATCTATGCACTTTTAACATATATACTATTTTTTAAATAAAATAATCAGGTGGATAACAATTCTTGTACTTAAGTTACAGTTGTCTTTTCCAGCCAAAAAGTTAATTTCAGTTTCTTTCAAAGTCAAATATGCTATTTGTTTATTTAAATTAAAAGTAAAATGTGTAAACTAATAAATTATTCAGAAGAAATATGTTTATAAACTATGCACAACATATCTATAGCACTGGAAACATCTGTCATGCAATAGATGTGTGCCCTATTACCATTCAAATGACTTGTGATTTCTTTTAAATTAGAATATAATTCATTGAATTTAAGAGAAGGCACAGCCATCATATGGAAGTCATTAGTAAATATCATGAAGCATTGGGTCAAATTTTATGGACAACTGTAAGAAAATCTCTCACTCTTCATGTATTGGAGTCTTCAACCAATCATCGGGTATCCTTTCAGATGCCTTTCAAACCTTTTTGCAAAGGTGCTTCAAGACCTTAGGAGAGGGTTTCTATACTTCTAACTTCTCTGTCTCCTCATTTACACATTCTTTTCTTGTGCCAAGATAATGCTTAGATAGAGAAAGAAAATTACTATCCACTTTCAAAATGGCTTGGATTATTGTTTGTATGTTTGTGTATTTTGTTTATTAGAAGTCCAGTAGAGGGGCTTCCCTGGTGGCGCAGTGGTTGCGCGTCCGCCTGCCGATGCAGGGGAACCGGGTTCGTGCCCCGGTCTGGGAGGATCCCACATGCCGCGGAGCGGCTGGGCCCGTGAGCCATGGCCACTGAGCCTGCGCGTCCGGAGCCTGTGCTCCGCAACGGGAGAGGCCGCAGCAGAGGGAGGCCCACATACCACAAAAAAAAAAAAAAAAAAAAAAAAAAAAAAAAAGAAGTCCAGTAGAGAAAAATTTAACATATCTCAGAGAAAAACACCTAATAAAGTAGAATGAAAAACGTTCTGTCAATTTTGTTTTGCAAACAAGAAAGTATATTCCAACCTTCCTTGTGGACACTTAAGAAAGAAAATAATTCAGGTTTAAGGAAATCCACCATATCTTAATTGGTTGAATTTTGGGACAAAAAGTTATTTCTCATAGAAATGGAATATATATACACTAATGGCACTATACTTGCATTACTGTATATATATATATATATACACTCATATTATATATGTATATACATACATAAATATATACATATATATATATATATATATATATATATATGATAAAGGTTACCCAAAGAATGCCCCTTGATGCAAAAATGCAGCAGACAACTCTTTTAAATAACTTTTGGGAAAAGGAGTCTAACTGATATGACCCCATCAACAGTGTTAGGGTATAAATGGAATACAATTTGTTTTATATTTTGACAAATCTATATTTATTGAAAAGCTATAGCATTCAATATTATCAGGAATTGTAAGTTTTCCCTCTTGATGATACTATCCCAGATAAACTATAATAATAATACTATTATCATTATTGCAAAATGGCGAAAATGTGCTCAGTTTGGAAGGAGTACCATTTCTACTTCCATTCCCAAGCCCAGGAGCCCAAGTCTGGTTCATCTGCTGCTGTCATTGCTGTTACTAGCACAGGATTTTCGTAGTATCTACTCATCCTATGTCCCGAGGTGCAGACCAAGATGGCTTCAATGTTCCCCTCACCCTGACTAAAATTTAGACAGGTTTCTTTCTCAATATACGTCCCTTCCTATTCTTAGAGCATATATTTAGAAAATTTGGAATTATAAACTCTCTCTCTCTCCCTTGAGATGTAAATCTTCTATCAACCTTTTGCCGATTTTGCAACCCAGGAATGCCTTTCTCAAGGACCTGTGAAGCATCCCTTTGAAAAGTAATCTCCATTGGAGGGTAGGATACTAATTTTGATAAGTGCCAATTAGCCAGTTAGCAAACACAGACAGTCTAATCATATTAGCCAAGGTTCCCCCTAATGTTCTCCAGTGCTTTTCCTTTGGTTTACCCAAACACTTGAAAAACCTCCCACCTCTTGTTTCAGAGGAGTTAAACTAGTTCTAGATGGAAGTTTCTTTCCCCTACTGCAGTAGTCTGAATAAAATCTGTCTTGTTCTTTTTTCAACAAGTATCCTTTGAAATTTTTCTTTGGCAGTCCTTGATTTTATGTTATAATCTTATAAGATTATCTTTCAAAACTGTTTAACAGCTCAGGGAAGTTAGGATAAAGTGTGTATAAGTATGGCAGACCTGCATAAAATTTCATAAAGAAGAGCGTGGTGAATTACTTTATGTCTTTATTTGAGTTTAATGGCTTTTTAAAATTTTTATTTTATTTTATTTTCAAAAGTACATTTTATGTTTATTGGCTTATTATCACAGAGGAGGAAGAGAAAAATTCTGACATTGAAATATATCTTAGGGCTTCCCTGGTGGCGCAGTGGTTGCGCGTCCGCCTGCCGATGCAGGGGAACCAGGTTCGCGCCCCGGTCTGGGAGGATCCCACATGCCGCGGAGCGGCTGGGCCCGTGAGCCATGGCCACTGAGCCTGCGCGTCCGGAGC
>NC_041226.1:30018521-30021249 GCF_002837175.3 Physeter macrocephalus | reverse complement strand
AAGAAAGAAAGGGAGAAGACAAAATAAAGTAGGCTAAAGTATAGTTATTAAAATAAAAAATAATTATTAAGAAGAAAAATTTCTATTAAAAAAAAAAGGGTCGGTCTAACCCTAGGACAAATGGTGAAAACAAAGCTACACAGAGAAAATCTCACACAGCAGCAGACACATACACACTCACAAAAAGAAAAAAGGGGAAAATAATAGTATATCTTGCTCCCAAAGTCCACCTCCTCAACCTGGGATATTTCGCTGTCTATTCAGGTTTTCCACGGATGCAGGGCACTTCAAGTTGATTGTGGAGATTTAATCCGCTGCTTTTGAGGCTGCTGGGAGAGACCTAACCCTCTCCTCTTTGTTCGCACAGCTCCTGGGGTTCAGCTTTGGACTTGGTCCCGCCTCTGTGTGTAGGTTGTCCGAGGGCGTCTGCCCTCCGGTCAGACAGGACGGGGTTAAAGGAGCAGCTGATTCGGGGGCTCTGGCACAGGCCGGGGGGAGGGAGGGGCAATGATGCGGGGCAAGCCTGCGATGGCAGAGGCCGGCGTGACGCTGCAGCGGCCCGAGGCGGACCACGCGTTCTCCCGGGGAAGCTGTCCCTGGATCACGGGGCCCTGGCAGTGGCGGGCTGCACGGGATCCCAGGAGGGGTGGTGTGGAGAGTGACCTGTGCTCACACAGAGGCCTCTTGGTGGCGGTAGCAGCAACTGTAACGTCCCACACCCGTCTCTGCTGTCCGCGCCGACAGCCGCGGCTCGCGCCCGTTTCTGGAGCTCCTTTACGCGGTGCCCTTAATCCCCTCTCCTCGCGCCCCAGGAAGCAAAGAGGCAAGAAAAATTCTCCTGTCTCTTCGGCAGCTCCGCGCCAGTTTCTGGAGCTCCTTTAAGCGGCACGCTTAAACCCCTCTCCTGGCGCACCAGGAAGCAAAGAGGCAAGAAAAAGTCTCCTGTCTCTTTGGCAGCTCCACCTTGCGTACCAGGAAGCAAAGAGGGAAGAAAAGGTCTCTTCGGGAGAGGCCGCAGCAGAGGGAGGCCCACATACCACAAAAAAAAAAAAAAAAAAAAAAAAAAAAAAAGAAGTCCAGTAGAGAAAAATTTAACATATCTCAGAGAAAAACACCTAATAAAGTAGAATGAAAAACGTTCTGTCAATTTTGTTTTGCAAACAAGAAAGTATATTCCAACCTTCCTTGTGGACACTTAAGAAAGAAAATAATTCAGGTTTAAGGAAATCCACCATATCTTAATTGGTTGAATTTTGGGACAAAAAGTTATTTCTCATAGAAATGGAATATATATACACTAATGGCACTATACTTGCATTACTGTATATATATATATATATACTCATATTTTATATATGTATATACATACATAAATATATACATATATATATATATATATATATATATATATGATAAAGGTTACCCAAAGAATGCCCCTTGATGCAAAAATGCAGCAGACAACTCTTTTAAATAACTTTTGGGAAAAGGAGTCTAACTGATATGACCCCATCAACAGTGTTAGGGTATAAATGGAATACAATTTGTTTTATATTTTGACAAATCTATATTTATTGAAAAGCTATAGCATTCAATATTATCAGGAATTGTAAGTTTTCCCTCTTGATGATACTATCCCAGATAAACTATAATAATAATACTATTATCATTATTGCAAAATGGCGAAAATGTGCTCAGTTTGGAAGGAGTACCATTTCTACTTCCATTCCCAAGCCCAGGAGCCCAAGTCTGGTTCATCTGCTGCTGTCATTGCTGTTACTAGCACAGGATTTTCGTAGTATCTACTCATCCTATGTCCCGAGGTGCAGACCAAGATGGCTTCAATGTTCCCCTCACCCTGACTAAAATTTAGACAGGTTTCTTTCTCAATATACGTCCCTTCCTATTCTTAGAGCATATATTTAGAAAATTTGGAATTATAAACTCTCTCTCTCTCCCTTGAGATGTAAATCTTCTATCAACCTTTTGCCGATTTTGCAACCCAGGAATGCCTTTCTCAAGGACCTGTGAAGCATCCCTTTGAAAAGTAATCTCCATTGGAGGGTAGGATACTAATTTTGATAAGTGCCAATTAGCCAGTTAGCAAACACAGACAGTCTAATCATATTAGCCAAGGTTCCCCCTAATGTTCTCCAGTGCTTTTCCTTTGGTTTACCCAAACACTTGAAAAACCTCCCACCTCTTGTTTCAGAGGAGTTAAACTAGTTCTAGATGGAAGTTTCTTTCCCCTACTGCAGTAGTCTGAATAAAATCTGTCTTGTTCTTTTTTCAACAAGTATCCTTTGAAATTTTTCTTTGGCAGTCCTTGATTTTATGTTATAATCTTATAAGATTATCTTTCAAAACTGTTTAACAGCTCAGGGAAGTTAGGATAAAGTGTGTATAAGTATGGCAGACCTGCATAAAATTTCATAAAGAAGAGCGTGGTGAATTACTTTATGTCTTTATTTGAGTTTAATGGCTTTTTAAAATTTTTATTTTATTTTATTTTCAAAAGTACATTTTATGTTTATTGGCTTATTATCACAGAGGAGGAAGAGAAAAATTCTGACATTGAAATATATCTTAGGGCTTCCCTGGTGGCGCAGTGGTTGCGCGTCCGCCTGCCGATGCAGGGGAACCAGGTTCGCGCCCCGGTCTGGGAGGATCCCACATGCCGCGGAGCGGCTGGGCCCGTGAGCCATGGCCACTGAGCCTGCGCGTCCGGAGC
>NC_041226.1:30010167-30012022 GCF_002837175.3 Physeter macrocephalus | reverse complement strand
GCGCGTCCGCCTGCCGATGCAGGGGAACCGGGTTCGTGCCCCGGTCTGGGAGGATCCCACATGCCGCGGAGCGGCTGGGCCCGTGAGCCATGGCCACTGAGCCTGCGCGTCCGGAGCCTGTGCTCCGCAACGGGAGAGGCCGCAGCAGAGGGAGGCCCACATACCACAAAAAAAAAAAAAAAAAAAAAAAAAAAAAAAGAAGTCCAGTAGAGAAAAATTTAACATATCTCAGAGAAAAACACCTAATAAAGTAGAATGAAAAACGTTCTGTCAATTTTGTTTTGCAAACAAGAAAGTATATTCCAACCTTCCTTGTGGACACTTAAGAAAGAAAATAATTCAGGTTTAAGGAAATCCACCATATCTTAATTGGTTGAATTTTGGGACAAAAAGTTATTTCTCATAGAAATGGAATATATATACACTAATGGCACTATACTTGCATTACTGTATATATATATATATATACACTCATATTATATATGTATATACATACATAAATATATACATATATATATATATATATATATATATATATGATAAAGGTTACCCAAAGAATGCCCCTTGATGCAAAAATGCAGCAGACAACTCTTTTAAATAACTTTTGGGAAAAGGAGTCTAACTGATATGACCCCATCAACAGTGTTAGGGTATAAATGGAATACAATTTGTTTTATATTTTGACAAATCTATATTTATTGAAAAGCTATAGCATTCAATATTATCAGGAATTGTAAGTTTTCCCTCTTGATGATACTATCCCAGATAAACTATAATAATAATACTATTATCATTATTGCAAAATGGCGAAAATGTGCTCAGTTTGGAAGGAGTACCATTTCTACTTCCATTCCCAAGCCCAGGAGCCCAAGTCTGGTTCATCTGCTGCTGTCATTGCTGTTACTAGCACAGGATTTTCGTAGTATCTACTCATCCTATGTCCCGAGGTGCAGACCAAGATGGCTTCAATGTTCCCCTCACCCTGACTAAAATTTAGACAGGTTTCTTTCTCAATATACGTCCCTTCCTATTCTTAGAGCATATATTTAGAAAATTTGGAATTATAAACTCTCTCTCTCTCCCTTGAGATGTAAATCTTCTATCAACCTTTTGCCGATTTTGCAACCCAGGAATGCCTTTCTCAAGGACCTGTGAAGCATCCCTTTGAAAAGTAATCTCCATTGGAGGGTAGGATACTAATTTTGATAAGTGCCAATTAGCCAGTTAGCAAACACAGACAGTCTAATCATATTAGCCAAGGTTCCCCCTAATGTTCTCCAGTGCTTTTCCTTTGGTTTACCCAAACACTTGAAAAACCTCCCACCTCTTGTTTCAGAGGAGTTAAACTAGTTCTAGATGGAAGTTTCTTTCCCCTACTGCAGTAGTCTGAATAAAATCTGTCTTGTTCTTTTTTCAACAAGTATCCTTTGAAATTTTTCTTTGGCAGTCCTTGATTTTATGTTATAATCTTATAAGATTATCTTTCAAAACTGTTTAACAGCTCAGGGAAGTTAGGATAAAGTGTGTATAAGTATGGCAGACCTGCATAAAATTTCATAAAGAAGAGCGTGGTGAATTACTTTATGTCTTTATTTGAGTTTAATGGCTTTTTAAAATTTTTATTTTATTTTATTTTCAAAAGTACATTTTATGTTTATTGGCTTATTATCACAGAGGAGGAAGAGAAAAATTCTGACATTGAAATATATCTTAGGGCTTCCCTGGTGGCGCAGTGGTTGCGCGTCCGCCTGCCGATGCAGGGGAACCAGGTTCGCGCCCCGGCCTGGGAGGATCCCACATGCCGCGGAGCGGCTGGGCCCGTGAGCCATGGCCACTGAGCCTGCGCGTCCGGAGC